>NW_027664846.1:57500-62500 GCF_963921795.1 Nannobrachium achirus
TCCGTCTCAAATACAGGCAATGAAACATTGTGGTAGGCTATATAGAGCTATGTGCGGGTTAAATCCATAGTTATTTATAAAAGGTTAAATCCCCCCGTCTGTTCTCATTAGATTTCTGACGATTCTGGCCGCCTCCTCCCCTCATTGATTTCTGATCACCGCTCCCTCGATCGCACATGGTGTATTATTTGTGAGGAGTTGCTCACAGTTAGATAAAAGGAAAGTGCCACAGGAGTCACTTGTATAGCTGTATATCATATATAGGCTATAGGCCTAATATAATATAGGCCGATGTGTGGGTCTCTCGCCCTTGCGGCTCTCTGTGCCAAATCGTGTCCAAATGGAGACGCTTCATGCGCGGAGCGCAAAGAGGGAGCCAGCGGAGGGCAAGACGAGGGTCAGAGAGAGAGAGAGAGAGAGAGAGAGAGAGAGAGAGAGAGAGAGAGAGAGAGAGAGAGACGTTGACGCTCTACTCTTCGTAGATATTCATATCTTGCTAATGTATTTGCTGTCTGGTTGTCACGGCCCCCCAAACTTCCCGAAATGTCTTAGTACAGTTCATGGTGCCATTGGAATGGCCGCGGTTATCTGAACACAGAACACCGAGTTATATGACCAATGGTCACACAGTTCTTGAGATATATAAACACGTGTTGCCATCCGCAGGGACCTGAAGCATATATGCTGACATTTTGCACCATATACGCTGCGCGTCAAGAAGTCTAATAAAAAAGTTTTTTTTTATTAGGTCTTTGCTACTCAAATTATGCTGAATGATCTTTCATTTTGATGAATACACTAACGTAAGAGAAGTTTTTAATATTGTATTAATAATTGCAAATATTAAAAGGTTCTGAATAACAAAATTCATTTAATTGGTTTTAATAGTTTTTCTTACGGTTTAAATAACCATAAGAAGGGAAATAGGACTATTTGCAAAGGGGACATGTGTTATTAAAATATTTCTGATAAGTACATACATTCTCTGTTAAAGTTTAGAATATCACATGGGTCAACTTATCCCTTTACTTGGATCAACTTACTTTTTATGGTCCTTTGTCATAGACACGTACTTATAATTTCAACTGATAGCAGACATCCTGAAATATGTCTAGATGTTATGAATTTACTGCCATCTCACTTTTTCTTGCTTCCAGGGCAATATAAGCACGACGTGGTTCATCTTACCCCGTTCTCCCTAACAGATAAACTTAGAGCAAGTGAAAGAAGAAGGAGGTCGTGGAGATAACAATGTGTAAAGCTTAAAGGATGACTTTGCCACTTTTAACCTATCTTTAGTGGTGGGGCCCCTTTATTTAAAAGAAGTACAATACAAAGAGTACTTCTCTTAACATGGGGATTGGCATATAGATCTGAAAACATATGGATGACTCCCTAGATCTATAGAACTATGCATTTTTTATTTATATCATTTTGTTATTTATTTTAATTCATTTCATTGTAGTATTTATGTATTATTTTTTGAGCATTTAGACTTCCATAGGGACTGGTGATGGAATTAGCTAAAATGATGGATAAGAAAGCCCAGAGTACTCACTTTTACAAGACATGGCAACAGCTGGTTGCCATGCCAACTCCGGAGCCTTTTGATTGGCTAGTGGGACAGGCCTCACATCATTGGCTCTCTGCCGATCATGTGATTTTTGGTTCCTAACTGCTGACTGAGATTCGTAGTCGTGCAGATGATGAAAGCATTCGTGATGAATTAACCAAAAAACAACTCGTAAAACAGTAAGAAAATATTCATATTTTGGCTTGTTTTTTTTAGTTTTGGCATAATAATCACTGCAGCTTCCAAAAAAACGGATATTTTTTTTTCAAATTAATTTGTTTACGTGTAATTTTTTTTTGTAAAAATGTTTACGAGTAAAAAAAGGCAAAGTACGAATACAAATTAATTCTGGCACAAAAATAACCCCATACCTTTGTGTCTCCATAGGGAACCACTGCTGTAAGAGCCATTCTGACTTGCTATATACTGTATGACATCACTGCAGGGAGTGGTCCAGGCCAAGGTTGCCATGGTTACAGCCAGGGTATTTAAACCACTCCCTAATTAAGCACAGGTGTTGCTGATGGCAGCGCACAGTTTTTCAACTGTGTTTTTGTAAGGCTGGTGGTCTGTATCGTTTGGCCCTATGTGCTTATTTATTGTATCTGAAGTATAAAGTATAGGGCTTTGGACAGTGAATAAATATCATTTATATGCTATATGGAAACGTTTGGACATCAGTTCTTGAGCACACGTCTGAACCTGAATCGCTAACCATCGGCATGCATGCTCCAGGTATTGGACCTGGGCACTACAACTGCTGCTCATCAAATTATTCACTTATTAATGTGAAAAAACACAATAAATATCCATTAATTCAAGGAATAATATTGATAGAAAAAGAGCCTGAGGTAACCGAGGCCCACCACTAGTTTTCAGGGATGCTGTTCTTTAGGATGAGTCTGCATTCCAACTCCAGGCAAAAGTACAAACCTCAAAGGTTGAGCTTCTCTCAAAGACTTGAGTCACAACTTTCTGTGTTCAATGTTCAGTTTCTGTTTACAGAAAAACAATACAACAAGGTCACCAACACTGTGCACATACAGTAGTGTTGACCAGCTTGAGACGTCTTGTTTTCCATTGTTTACCATAATGTGGTGCAAGTGGTTGGTTAGAGAGCTGTGTTTGTAATATGAGCAAAGTAAATGTAGCAACAACAGATGGTTGTTCTAACACTGGTCTCAGCTTTTTCAGCTGTGTGTGTGTGTGTGTGTGTGTGTGTGTAAATGAAATGAATAGGCCTATCAAATATCCAGATACTGAATCAAGCAATTAATTCAAACACGGTCCTGTGTGTTCCCAAAAGCCTGATTAAATGACCCAAAGTTTTTTTTTTTTAGTGAAATATCCCTTTAAGGTTCCTGTGGGCCAGACATAACATTAATATGCAAGGAAACATTTTGAATGTCGAGGATACTTGATTACTTACTACTCCACATTTGATTTAAGTCTTGATTCATACATCCCATAAATAGCAATAAAATAAAGCATGTTAACAACAATCTGGAGCCGATATCTATCCAGATGACCAGTAAATGTAAATATATTTTTGAATTATGCAGGATATTCTATTAAGTGGGTCTAGGCTGATACCGAATTAGACATGTATTTAATACTTTAAATGTAAACAGCACAAAGGTACAGTCAGACATTAAGGATAACAATGATTTATTAGTCCAACATAAAGATCACAGTACCGTCACACATTAAGGTCAAGACATTTAAACAATGCTTTGTTCATGGTTTCAATGTTTGATGTTTGACCCCCCTTTAACCTGAACCATCCTAAATAAGTGTCCTTACATAGGATAGAGCAGGAAACCACTGAACATGTTGTTGTTGTATGTTTTTCCATCATCATGGAGCTGGTACCCACCAGCTAACTTCATGTAAACTCTGTCTCCCTTCTGCAGCTCTAAGATCACTCCATTAGATACAGATCCCCAAGTTCCACCATAACTGTATGCACGGTTCTCAATTAGTTGCTGTTCATTTTTATACATATAGATATGCGTATAACTTGATGACTTGTTGTGAGCTGCAGTAAATGTGAAGTGATAAACTCCTCTTGATGGTGCTGAGAAGATACCTGAGAGAGAACACACAAAACATGATTTTAAAACAGGTTCTCAATGTGGGGTCCGAGGACCTCCCAGGGTCTTGGAGGAGGTTCCAGGGTCCCCAGCAACATGTTTCATAAAGCATCAAAATCAGTTTAAATACCTTAACCTCATTCTATAATTGGACTATTAGAAATAGAAGATTGTGAGCTTGTAGATCTTCAGATGGGGTCCACGGTCATCCAAATAAATAGCCGATCTACAAGCTCACAACGCCTCGCAGCACGAGGCATTGTGAGCTTGTAGATTGGCTATTTTCGGCTAAGAGCTTTTGTGTAGAGGTGAAAAAGAGCAGACCAAGTAAAGAGTGAAATATCAAGTTTTATAATTATTCACAGTTCAAGTGGTTAAATATCTGAAAACATAAATTGACATAATCCAAAATACACTGATGATTGTGTTGTCAAAAGATCAAACTATATGGAATCTATTAACAGGTTGTGGGGGTCCCTGCTTCATCTCTCAAAACGTTGAAGACTCCTGCATTTAACTTTTCTCACATCATCCAGTCTATTGGTTTAAATAGGTAACGCACTTTGAAGGTTTATGTACATTACTGTCATATTTACCTGTCTGATAGATGTAAGTTGATGAAACTAATTGATTCTATGAAGTTCATTAAAGTGAATTAATCATAACCCACCTGTAGATGTATTGTATGCTTTGCCGATGTTCGTGATGACATTCCTGTAGACAACAGTGCTGAGACTAGATGGTGTAAATGAACCAGAAATACCCAAGCCAGCTGAAAAGGCCACCTCTGGTTTGTCTGTCAACACATAACATTATCACATTGGTTAGAATATTAATAAAAACATACATTATACCATTAATTCAATACACATTAATTCAATACAACAATCAAATGTAGGCTATTAAATATATTGTCTTGCCATACAGAAGCTTACATCCAACTATCAGCTTAAACAAGACAAAGTGATGAAAGTAAACAGTGGCTACAGTACTTCAAGTTCATAGAACATTCTGGTGTGAGTTAGTAAATATTCACTAAGTCTACAGTAGGATCTTAGTTGACTAAGTTCAGTAAGAGTGGGACAGACATTGTGACATACAGGAGGAGGCTGGAACATTCAACTAGGAGGTCTTTGAATGGTTTTATTATGAAATAACAGGGTGATAGTGCATCAGTACTTCAAGTTCATAGAACATTCTGGTCTGAATTAGTAAATATTCACTAAGTCTACAGTAGGATCTTAGTTGACTAAGTTCAGTAAGAGTGGGACAGACATTGTGACATACAGGAGGAGGCTGGAACATTCAACTAGGAGGTCTTTGAATGGTTTTAT
>NW_027664846.1:67500-115000 GCF_963921795.1 Nannobrachium achirus
ATTCCTCATTCACAGATCTGCTGATCATTACAATCCAATTACAATCCATTACAATCCAATAGAGCTCTCGCTCTGTACGGGAGGCTCCTTTAAATACGACTTGCATTCACTATAGCTCTACTTGGTTTTGATCTTGGATATGCTGCCTCCTCCACCCCAGCATCCACCCAAGCTAACATGTCAAAATATTGCTATTGTACTACTATTGTAACCCTATGGGGGGTTTTGCTTAAAGTTCCCTGGTTTTGCATAGCAAGCAAGCATGAACAAAATTCAGGGAACATCCTTAATGCCAAGTTATTACAATTGTTGCAATAAATGGTTAAAAAGACTTTGACCTGAGTGTTCCTGATTAAAATATACAGCAGTGGAAACGGGGTGAAAAAGAATTGGAACTGATGTCACTCAAAAAGGTTTCATATTCCATCATTCTAACAGTTGTCTTCTTGTCATTTCTTTTAGGGGGACTTAAGAAAAACCCTATCACACAAGAGACCAACCACCAGGCTGCAGAAAAGGCTATCTCCAAGTGGTTCATTGGTGCTCGCGATAGAGGTGGGAACAGAGTCAGAGGTCAGACTGTACAGCGTCCTCAACTGGATGATGCACCTCCCCAGTAGACCAAGTCTCTGTCTCTCTTTCTCTCCCCTCAGCAGCACAATGCTGCCCTGTGGTTGGCTCAAAGAAACACCCACACGCACAGTGTTTGTTTTTGGACAATTTTTATCCATCATTTTGTTGTTTGCAGTCTGTGGAGCAGTTTCTTTTTCCATTTTAAGTGTGTTTTTTACTTTTTTTATATACCACATGTACATATACAGTATGTATATTTGCTGTGACACTGCTGCTCTTTGTGTACATTTGATGTGTGTTCTCTGGCTCTTGGCTCATGCAACACCCACACACACAGTGTTTGTCTGTGGAGCTGTTTTTTCCTCCTTTTGTTTTTACATTTTAAGTGATTTTAAGTGATTTTTTGTATACGTCCTCAACTGGATGATGCACCTCCCCAGTAGACCAAGTCTCTGTCTCTCTTTCTCTCCCCTCAGCAGCACAATGCTGCCCTGTGGTTGGCTCAAAGAAACACCCACACGCACAGTGTTTGTTTTTGGACAATTTTTATCCATCATTTTGTTCTGTTTGCAGTCTGTGGAGCAGTTTTTTTTCCATTTTAAGTGTGTTTTTTATATACCAAGTGTACATATACAGTATGTATATTTGCTGTGACACTGCTTCTCTTTATGTACATTTGATGTGTGTTCTCTGGCTCTTGGCTCATGCAACACCCACACACACACAGTGTTTGTCTGTGGAGCTGTTTTTTCCCCTCCTTTTTAATTTTTTTAAGTGATTTTAAGTGATTCTTTGTATATACCATATGTACATATACCGTATGTATATTTACTCTGACACTGCTGCTCTTTATGTACATTTGCTATTTGTGCCTTTGGACACTGCTCTTGACACTGCTGCTCTTTATTTACATTGTGTTTGTATTAACAAAGTTTTTGTTTAATAAACTTTGTCAAAATATATTGTCTACTTTCATCCTTGCAAAAATATTTCATGTGTTTACTGTTTACAATTATTAATATGGTTGATGTCTAGGACCAAAAGGAACCATCGCACATCGAAGGCCCAGTCAGAAACTACTTACATTTGCCTAGGAGCAAGGTGGAGCCCACTTGGATCCCACATTTATCCCCTATGGTTCCGACATAGAATTGCCTAGGTGGGACCACGTGGGCTTGCCCAAGCGGCTCCCACCTGGGTCCCATATAAATTTGCCAAGGTGGGGCCCACCCAGGACCCATGCAGAACCCACCCAGAGCCTACGTGGGCTAGCCCAAGCGGCTCCCACCTGGGTCCCATATAAATTTGCCATGGTGGGGCCCACCCAGGACCCATGCAGAACCCACCCAGAGCCTACGTGGGCTAGCCCAAGCAGCTCCCACCTGGGTCCCATATAACTTTGCCAAGGTGGGGCCCACCCAGGACCCATGCAGAACCCACCCAGAGCCTACGTGGGCTATCCCAAGCGGCTCCCACCTGGGTCCCATATAAATTTACCAAGGTGGGGCCCACCCAGGACCCATGCAGAACCCACCGAGAGCCTACGGGGGCTAGCCCAAGTGGCTCCCACCTGGGTCCCATATAAATTTACCAGGTGGGGCCCACCCAGGACCCATGCAGAACCCACCCAGAGCCTACGTGGGCTAGCCCAAGTGGCTCCCACCTGGGTCCCATATAAATTTACCAAGGTGGGGCCCACCCAGGACCCATGCAGAACCCACCCAGAGCCTACGTGGGCTAGCCCAAGCGGCTCCCACCTGGGTCCCATATAAATTTACCAAGGTGGGGCCCACCCAGGACCCATGCAGAACCCACCCAGAGCCTACGTGGGCTAGCCCAAGCGGCTCCCACCTGGGTCCCATATAAATTTACCAAGGTGGGGCCCACCCAGGACCCATGCAGAACCCACCCAGAGCCTACGTGGGCTAGCCCAAGCGGCTCCCACCTGGGTCCCATATAAATTTACCAAGGTGGGGCCCACCCAGGACCCATGCAGAACCCACTCAGAGCCCACGTGGGCTAACCCACGAGGGACCCTTGTGGAAACCGCGGACATTCCCACATAGAACCCACGTGGGCTAGCCCAAGTGGTTCCCACCTGGGTCCCATATAAATTTGCCGAGGTGGGGCCCACCCAGAGCCCATGTAGAACCCACGTTGAGCCCACGTGGGCTAGCCCAAGTGGTTCCCACCTGGGTCCCATATAAATTTGCCGAGGTGGGGCCAACCCAGGGCCCATGTAGAACCCACGTTGAGCCCACGTGGGCTAACCCACAAGGGACCCTTGTGGAAACCGCGGACATTCCCAGATGGGGCCCATGTAGGGAAGCCCAACTCATACCCATGCGGGACCCATGTGGGCGTGCTGGCTGGGTATGGTTAAAGTGTTTATAATGATTGTGACACTGTATTGTATACTGTATTACTAAAAATTACACCGACTGTTTCCTGGTTTTAATGGGTTAAATCTTGTTTCAGCACTGCTCTTTCCAGCCTGCATCCACTGAACATCAGCTTCAAATTACCTTTACTTTCTTTCTCCAAGTCTGTAACCTGGCCCTCTGTAGCAACCAGCCTGGTCTGATGGTTTGTAACCTGGCCCTCAGTGACGGTTAGTCTGGTCTGGTAGTCTGTGACCTGACCCTCAGTGGCAACCATTCTGGACTGACAGGAACTCAATTTGGCAGCCATTACTGAAAAATAAATCATCAGATAATAAATTAATGACTTTTGTTAAAGGCAGAGTTCACCTCCAAAATGACTATTCTCCACCGATAACTCTCCCCATGGAAACTTGAATTCATGGATTTTTCCCCTTAGAACTATCCCTTTATAACTGCTATATGAAACATTTCAGCCTGTACTGTTCCTAAAGCTCCATCTGGACCATCCTTACCTTTCATTGATTCCTTCTGCTGCTTGGCTTCTCCCTCACTGGCTGTCGCTCTGGCCTCCATGTTCTTCAGGAGCACCTGTTGTTCCTTCAGCTGCACCTGTTGTTCTGCCACCTTGTCTCTGAGCTCTTTGACTTCTCCCTCCAATGCCTTCCCTCTCTGCTCCATCACCATGTCCCGAAGCTCCTTCATCTCAGTCCAGAGGTCAGCTTGGCTGCCTGGTCCACCCTGAGCCCCAGCAGCCTCACACAGACAGAGCAGTAGAAGCAGCGCAGCAGCCCAGCAGCTCTTCATTCTGGAATGGTGTTGGTGTCTCACCCCCAAAAAGACACCTGATGAGCAAACATCAGACACGTCATTGAACCCAGCGGACACCAACCTGTCTTAAAGGACAACTTTCTTTTTTTTTTTTTTTTTCCCAAGAACGGTTGATATTTTAGATTGTAATTAGAGAAAATAGATGAGCGTTAGAATGTTTTCATTTACTTCCTATCGTTTTAGCCAGTTTAGAGAGTTTGATTTCAGTGGTTGGGGGCATGCGTTTAAGTGGCCAAATATGTATTTTGACACAATAAGCCACTACATGCAGCGCAGGGTTTCCTTTCATGGTTAGGTGTGACTTATGGGGGCTAGTAGTGTTGCCAAGAATTTGTCGACTCATTGTGGCTAAAAAGACATATTTAGCCTGATTGGCTAAAACGATAGAAAGAAGTAAATGAAAACATTTTAACACTCGATCTTTTCTTTCCTCCAATTACAATCTAAAATATGAACCCTGAAAAAACAAAGTTGTCCTTTAATGATATTGGCACTGAAAACTAAGTGAGTGGCTTCTCAGCCACTCAAATGCTTCATATAATCAGCTGCTGTTATTCAAATAAATGTAGCATAGGGTTGTTCTGGTGTGCTGAGCATGCCTTCAGAGGTTCAGTTAGATATCAAAACTAGATATGAATTCATTACATAAACCACAAATGTTTTGTTCCTTTAAATTTTCTCCATCTAAAAAATATGTTTGAGTCAAAATTAAGCTTCATTCTCTCCAGACAATGTAAAAGGTGCATTCAGTAAAGGGGGACATCACTCATTTTTTCAATGAAATAAAATGTTCCCCCCCTTCTGTGTTGCCTAGAACTGGAGGTTTGATTTGGGGGTTTGTATTGCAAAGTACACCGTGATGACATCACACATAGGCCTACTTTGCAACAAAACCCCCCAATATCAATCCTCCAGTTCTAGGCAACACAGAAGTTGGGTAACTTTTTATTTTATTTCCACACAACTCCTCTAAAGTAGGCCTATATTAATGACATAGTCCAATATTGAAATTGGGTGGTTTTCCCCTTTAAAAGAGAGTTTTTCACCTACCTTTGAAAAATCACTGAATATACTGCAAGGCTCTGGAGCTTTCAGAAGACAACCAAACTAGTCTCAGTCCACTGCAACAATCCTCTCTACAGACACTGAATGTTGGTCTCAGAGTGAGTCTGCAACAATTCTACACTGACTGTTGGTCTCAGACAGAGTGAGTCTCTGCTCCTCCCTTGCTCTGCTCAAATACTCTGATTGTCCTGAGTGCAGTCACCTGTGAGGACCAGCTGAGACTGCTCTGGTGATGAGCTGTTCAGTGTGTGTGTGTGTGTGTGTGTGTGTGTGTGTGTGTGTGTGTGTGTGTGTGTGTGTGTGTGTGTGTGTGTGTGTGTGTGTGTGTGTGTGTGTGTCACTGTGTTCAATGCTGGCTCACACCTTGTGTGTCAGTCACGCCATGGAGACTTTAGTTCAATAATTATTTTGTTGTATGTTCCACATTCCTAAGATAAAACAATGATTATAGTACATTTACCCTCGTTGATTCTGAATGGGGACCCAAATGCATGTTGGTCAATCAATGGGGGTAAATTTACTTTAAATTTACCCCCATTGATTCTGACCCAAATGCATTCTGGTCCCCATCCAGGGCCATGCATGTGGGTCCCCATCCAGAATCAATGGGGGTAAATTTACTATAATCAATCTTTTTGTTGTCTTAGAAATGTGACAATATAAAAACATATTATTAAAGTCTCTATGGCGTGACTAATCAATAGGAAAAAAAAAGTCATTTTGGGGGTTGAACTACTCCTTTGATTGTTATGAGTTCAGTTGTTGCATTAGATACTAGAGAGTTTAAATTGTATCATTGTTATTCTATAATGTAATTTATTTGTGAAGTTTATGATCCTCATCTACTGCGTTTGTCTGAGATCCTGCACTTGGTTTCTACAACAACACCAGTTCCTTCTACAGTTTAATGAGACGCTACGCTGTCTCTCTGCATTCTATGATCCTATAGTTTACTGAGACGCTACGCTGTCTCTCTGCATTCTATGATCCTATAGTTTACTGAGACGCTACGCTGTCTCTCTGCATGCTATGATCCTATAGTTTACTGAGACGCTACGCTGTCTCTCTGCATTCTATGATCCTATAGTTTACTGAGACGCTACGCTGTCTCTCTGCATTCTATGATCCTATAGTTTACTGAGACGCTACGCTGTCTCTCTGCATTCTATGATCCTATAGTTTACTGAGAGTCTGAGACACATTGACAAAGTTCATCAAATAGGCACCATTTGGCATTTTCCATTTAAATATGACATTTTGACCCTGTACAAACAATTGTAAACTTGCATCAAGTTTATGAATAAATAATTTTAAGAATATTACATATTTCACCAGTTTGAATCTTATTTATGTTTGGGTCTGTGGACTATTACTAATGTCTATTTGACAGGTGGTATTTCCTGGCATATGCTTACTGTACAATTCTTCAAACAGTTAAAATAATATCCTATAGGTTTGGCTCAAATATGAATGTTAAACAATCAGCTCTCCTGACATTAATAGCTGAAAGAGATGAAACAGGGAACCCCACTACAGGGACCCCCAGCAGGAGACCCCTACTACATAGTTTAGAGAATCGTGACGCAGATTAAACCTCTTCATATCTTTCTAGATCAGAGCTACTCAACTTAACACCTTCTAAGCCTGGCCGCACTCCCTCGGACTTCCTACTGGGTCCCCTCAGCCAATCGTCTATTCCCGTACTTCGCCGTAATTTATGAAATTAATCATAATTTTTTGAAAAATACAGTCGCAGGTCGTGCTCTGTCTCTTTAAGAGATGTTGTGCAATCGGATCACGTCAGAAACGTGATGACGTCATCGGCTGGCTCTGCCACTGGCTCCACGAGCGGCCATTACGTTCCCCTTCACTGTGTGTGCTGCAGCCTGGTTTAGCCCATCCCCTCGTGTTTTTCGACCAGACGACAGGCGAAATGGAGGCTTCGGAATGAGTGGAATACATGGAATTAGATCGATGTGCGTGCGACGAGGACGTAATGTACTTTCGAACGCTGTTTTTTCTCGCGGATTACCCCATCTCGCTCCATGCAAATGAACGGCAGAAATACAGCCAGCAGCAGCTTCTAAGTAAGTGGCCGCCCAAACACGTAGTGTGTGCACGTCCTGCTGGCTTGCACTGAACGACCCGCGCGCGTTGTTTATCATTTGGTGTGTTTGTTTTTTAAAATATGTTTATAAATAAAACGCTGATTGCACGGCAGTACCGGGGTTCAGGGGGTTCTGCCGCGGCTTAGAAGGTGTTTTAAAGGTGCCTCCACACCGAAAATACTACAGGAGACTTTTTAACTGTTCACAAACTGCAAAGAACGGCAAAAAACGAAGCAATTTTTTTCCAGCAGACTGCACGCCGACTGTAGTTACTGTACGCAGTTGTGCGCATGCGCACTGTGTTGCCAGGTCTGCTTGTTATAAGCGTCTTTTATCCTGTTTTCTTATAATGTCGCTAGTTGTGGGTTACTTTGGTTTGGGCTTGTTTCTGAAGTGTAGTTGCTTAGTTGGCCTTGCTTTCAACATTCTTTTAGAAAATAGCTAATGTAATAGAGCTCAATAGGTGAAACTGGTCGTTTTCTTTTGGGCTTGTTTTCATAGACCTGGTCTCTTGTTTCACTCACATAATCTGGCAATCGGGCGGGGGAAGCGGAGATTTTACTATGTGCTGTGTTTTTTCTGCTCTTACCAATACAACACACGTAACTATTACTAGCATTGGTTTAATAATAATAATAATGGATTGCATTTTTATAGCGCTTTTCTAAGCAAGTTGCGAACTCAAAGTGCTTACAACTATTACTAGCATTGGTTTGGAGTTGATTAGTATAGGAAATTGAGAGTTGAGATTGTGAATATGCTATTAGTAAAAATGTGCGATGGGAAAATGGCTCTGGTTTATTTTGGCTTGGTTTTGCAGCAGTAGCAAACTAATGGTCCATTCTACAACTCCCTCAATCCTACCGACGGCCAGGGGCGACTCAACAAAACTGTGCAAGTCCAGTCTTCCAGTTTTCCGTCGATACTGGTCGATAGCGTTCCCGACCCGCTGCCGAAAACCTGCCGATGATCTCCCTGTCTGCACAGACGCTTTCCGCTGCCTTCCGCCACCGATTCGTGGCCAAATCGGTTGGGTTAAAAGTGCACTTAAGATGGCTTAGGGGCCACTCTGCAAAATACAAAAAGTCCAAGGGCTACAAGCAAAAATATTACGGAGCTGTTTTGGACGTTTAGAGAATGATTTTGTAACACACTACATGAGTAGTCTAAAAATTCAGGAAACACACAGAAAACATTTCCATCTATAAGGCCAAACCTCATTGAACAAAAAGATTGTCATGGAATGATTAATGATGAAATGAGGAAGTTTCTTCTTTTGGAACAAACACAATAGCAAAGCGAGGACGTCTAAGCCGCCACTTGCTCAACGTTGCAGTGCCCTTATTCACATTTTTATTTACTTTTTCACCAAAATTTCCACGATTCATGTGAAAATGCATTAAAGTAGCAGATCTAGATTTTGTGTCCGTTTTCAACGGTTCTAGATATCTCCAGAACGTGCAAGAGGAGCTGATTCCAGAAATGCAACTCCCATGGGGATTGGTCAATTGGTTGTCAAGAAAATGTAAATTACATGACAGTGAATGTTGGGGAAATTCAGCACATCTGCTGAAAATCCCACATTTTCAACTTTTATATGTTTTTCAAAAATGTTCTTTTTTGCCCAATCATGGTGGTAATGAACTAAATATTTTGAGATGAGGATCCGTTGCCAAATAAATATCATTTTGGGGGTCCTTCATATGAAAAGGTTTGAGCACCACTGACATAGTAGTCTCTCAAGAACAAACTAACTGAGCTCCAGTTGAGTGAAAAGGACCTTTTCTTTGACGATGGCTGGCCAGATTGCTGACAGAGAAACATAGGTTTTTTCAAAAAACCTTAGAAGGATTCAAAAGACACTTGTAGAATCGGGTCAAACTTCTAATCTTCACGATTTTTCCAAAAATAGCAGATAGTGCCGCGCTGTGAGCTTGTAGATCTGCTATTTTTCAATAGTTGGAGCATAAAATAATGATACACAATAATGTGTACCTGAGACATGGCCAAAGCTCTCTAGTTTATAGACTTGTTTGAATCATCATGATACGCGCTTAGTAAATCCATCCGCAGGGACCTGAAGCATGTACGCTGACATTTTGCACACTATATACGCTGTGCGCCAAGAAGTCTGGTTGTTACGCCCCAAACTTCCCCAAGTGAATATATGTATTTCGACGACGCGATCACGCCCCAAACTTCCCCAAGTGAATCAAAGGGGTTATATGTATTCCGACGACGCGATGGTAATGCAAATAACATTTCTGTATGGACGAATTTTTGAGGGAAGTTTTTAGAAACTTTAGATTTAAACTAGTGAAAACAGCCGATCTACAAGCACACAACGCCTCGCGGCGCGAGGCGTTGTGTGCTTGTAGATCTGCTGTATTCACTACTTATGTGCGAGGGCGTTGTATGATGAAGCAGGGCTTTGCTTTGCGAAGAAATGTACACATTTGAAACTTGGAGATACAAGGTTTCTGTCCCTTTAAAATGGAACAAAGGCCGACATTTTATTTATTTATTTTTCCTAATGGCCGGCCTGGACCGGCCGGGAATGAACCGGCCGTTCGGGAGTTGTCCCGTTTTTCCCAATGGCCAGCACGTCCCTGGTCATAACGGCTTTAAAGTCCCTCTGACTGTCTGAGCTGTGGGTGGAACAGATAAAACTCTTACTGGGAACATGCTTGTGTGACCTGTGGGCAGCAGTGTGGCTCAAGAGGTAGAGCGGCTGCTTGGTGTTAAAGTATCCATATGAATAGGGTAGGCTTGTGAATCTATGGGGGATGTGCAAGCCCACCACTCACTGGTAAACCTTAAACTTGATAGGCTATGGTGCATCGTCACTCGTATAGCCTATAACTTTCTTGTTTTTCAATAAGCGAGACGATAATATGGATTTGGGAGCATGCGTAATTACAAAGCATGTCTCATTAAAAAGCTGTATGCCCAAGCCAACATGCTGTGTCGCAAATTTAGCGTGCTCAGTTCCTGTGAAGATATCTCTTTTTAGATCCTTTTTGTACAGCACTGTATACTGCCCAGCTTTGGTGTCACTACAGACAAGACAGCATCAGACGTCTCACAGTGCCTATAATGACTGTATGAGGCTGCTGTTGAGAGCTCCGAGAAGCTCCAGTGCGAGCCAGATGTTTGTCAGTGTGGGGGTTCCCACCTGCTCTGTTGTGCTACGCAACCTCATGTACAGGTTTATGTGTAGGGCATCTGAGTCAGTTAATGACATCATTGCTGTTGTAACGGACCCTACACGCAGTTCTGTCAGGTTCTCATCTAGACTCTGGAACCATACATGTCTGTATGTCAGAAACTGAATTTTTGGGCTTGGTGCTTTGTGCTATTATTTTGAATGTGTTATTACTTGTTCTTGTATTGTTTTATTGTAGGCCTATTGTAACTGATATGGATCTTCCTGGGTCTGAAATAAAGATTGAATTGAATTGAAATTGAATTGAACAACAATATATATTTTAAAGTTGAAGGGTATACACAGTATATTTTTTAAATCTCTGGTCCTCTCGGATCCTTGTGGGTAAATGCATTTTGGAATGCCCCGAACAAACCCGAGGCAATTAGACCCTACCCTACCCTGACCCGAGGGACAATTGAATATGTTAGACCCGAAACGGCTCAGTTCTCGGGTTATTCGGTCCTGGAAGACCCGTGGTACCCTCTAGTACAGAGCACTGGGCCAAGTATTGGAAGGGAGGTTTGTGCCCGTTTATATTCTCACTCAAGCTGATGTGATGACACCTGGGCTCTGATTGCAACAACCTGCGCATTGCTTTGAGTGTCCCGGTTTTAGGCCATGGCTACAGAGCTG
The DNA here is from genome assembly GCF_963921795.1 of Nannobrachium achirus. Classification (NCBI taxonomy): domain Eukaryota; kingdom Metazoa; phylum Chordata; class Actinopteri; order Myctophiformes; family Myctophidae; genus Nannobrachium; species Nannobrachium achirus. Next base: position 78,300 of record NW_027664846.1, read on the forward strand.
GATATTTCATATATCCCGGTTTTTCAGATATCCACATAGAAAAATATCTAGGTCCACACGACAAAGATATCTAGGTCTAACAAGCACACACAGTAAAGTTTTCAGAGATATCCAGGTTCCCCGTCTACACGGATCCAGTGAATCGGATATTTTTCAATGTCTTCACTTATTTATCCGGTTTAAATAATATCCAGCTTCGCGGCCGAAATATCCAGCTGCAAGCCCCAACAGCACCAAAGAAATGTCTAGCTTCAGAAATATCCAGCTCCGTGTAGCCATGGCCTTAGGCAACAGTGGTTCGTGTCCCGGTTTCAGCAGCTGAGTATTGAGTAACCTAGTATTGAGTAAATGTACTTAGTTACATAAAAGTACGTAAAATTGCTCAGTAAAGTAAAAAATACCTCGAAATTGTACTTAAGTAAATGCACCTAGTTACTTCACACCACTGAATGTAGGCTATAAATGTTGATTAGAATCCAGCACACATATTATTTTGGGGGTCCTTGACATGAAAAAGTTTGAGCACCACCGACAGAAACAGGTTCTTCCAGAAACCTAGATTAAGATTTAGGAGATAGAATCGGGCAGAATCGGGTCCATAAATTCAAAGACTTGCACAAATGTTCACCACTTTTCAAAAAAAATAGCAGCTCTACAAGCTCGCAGCCACACTGAGCTTGTATATCTGTTATTTTGTAATAGTTAAAGCATAAAACTAAATGGGTTAAGTGGGTCTAGGCTGATAGTGAATTAAACATGTATTTAACACTTTAAATGCAAACATCATAGAGGTACAGTCACACATTAAGGATAACAATGCTTTATTAGTCTAACAAAGTACAGTACAGTCACACATTAAGGATAACAATGCTTTATTAGTCTAACATAAAGTACAGTACAGTCACACATTAAGGTTAACAATGCTTTATTAGTCTAACAAAGTACAGTACAGTCACACATTAAGGATAACAATGCTTTATTAGTCTAACAAAGTACAGTACAGTCACACATTAAGGATAACAATGCTTTATTAGTCTAACATAAAGTACAGTACAGTCACACATTAAGGTTAACAATGCTTTATTAGGCTAACAAAGTACAGTACAGTCACACAGTAAGGATAACAATGCTTTAGTCTAACAGAGAGACATTAAAGTCAAGACATTTAAACAAGGCTTTGTTCATGCAATGTTTGATGTTTGACCCCGCCTTTAACCTGAACCATCCTAAATAAGTGTCCTTACATAGGATAGAGCAGGAAACCACTGAACATGTTGTGGTTGGATGTTGTTCCTCCATCATGGAGACTGTTCCCACTGTCTAACTTCATGTAAACTCTGTCTCCCTTCTGCAGCTCTAAGATCACTCCATTAGATAGAGATTCCCAACGACCACCACTGTATGCATAGTTATAAATGAGTCTCTGTTCATTTTTATACATACGGATATGCGCATAACTTGATGACTTGTGGTGAGTTGCAGTAAATGTGAAGTGATAAACTCCTCTTGATGGTGCTGAGAAGATACCTGAGAGAGAACACACAAAACATGATTTTAAAACAGGTTCTCAATGTGGGGTCCGAGGACCTCCCAGGGTCCTGGAGGAGGTTCCAGGGTCCCCAGCAATGTTTCATAAAGCATCAAAATCAGTTTAAATACCTTAACCTATAATTAGACCATTAGAAATAGAAGATCTACAAGCTCACAACACATTGTGAACTTGTAGATCTTCAGATGGGGTCCAGGGTCAATGTGGAGGTCCTTGATATTAAAATGTTTGAGAACCACTGATTATCATTGTTAATTCATGATATAAACATTATCATCATTGTTAAAATGAAACCAATGGCATTAAACCAGGGGTCTTCAACAGGGGGTCCAGGACCCCTAGGGGGTCCTCCAAATCTTTATGTGATAGAAACTCTACTCTCCTTTTTATATTAACCACTAGAACCCTATATCGTCCAAATTCAGAGAACTTTAGCCAAAAATAGCAGATCTACAAGCTTGTAGATCGGCTATTTTCGGCAAAGAGCTTTTGTGTAGAGGGAGAAAAGAACAGACTTAAAGCTATACTGTGTAAGTTCAACTAGTGGTCAGTAGCGGTATTGCTTTTTTCGGCCGTTTTTTGGCCGGAGTCGTCGCGGACCACCGCCGCGGACCACCGGAGCGGCGCCGCAAACCACCGCGACCGATAATCCGTGGAGGGGTAGAACGTAATTTTCTGGCCAGGATTTGTGGATTAAGAGGTTAAAATCCTTCACCATGGTAAACACTGTAGCCAAGCGGAGGCGCTTCCTGGAGACCAGAGCAGATAAGCTGTGATTGGCCGGTAGTGTACCATGTGTGCATGATCGGCGATGTGATTGGGCAACGTATACACAACGTATACAGATGATGCAGATTACGTCATTTTGGCGCGAAATCCGGTCCACGGCCAGGATCATAGAAAAAATATAAAGAGAAGGCTTCAGAAGCTGAAAATAACGGAGTGGGTGTTCTAAAACTTTAGCGATTTAACAGTTGAGTTAGGACAATTTTAAGATTTGTTTTATAAAAAAAGTTACATGGTACAACTTTAAGTAAAGAGTGAAAAGTCAAGTTTTATAATTATTCATCACAGTTCAAGTGGTCAAATATCTGATAACATAAATTGACATGAATCCAAAATACACTGATGAAGATAAAACTATATGGAATCTATTAACAGGTTGTGGGGGTCCCTGCTTCATCTCTCAAAACGTTGAAGACTCCTGCATTAAACATTTCTCACCTCATCCAGTCTATTGGTTTAAATAGGTAACACACTTTGAAGGTTTATGTACATTACTGTCATATTTACCTGTCTGATAGATGTAAGTTGATGAAACTAATTGATTCTATAAAGATCATTAAAGTGAATTAATCATAACCCACCTGTAGATGGATCGTATGCCTTGCCGATGTTCGTGATGACATTACTGTAGACTACAGTGCTGAGACTAGATGGTGTAAAGCTTTTACCCAAACCAGCTGAAAAGGCCACCTCTGTTTTGTCTGTCAACACATAACATTATCACATTGGTTAGAATATTAATAAGCATACATTATACCATTAATTATCTATCATTAATAATACAATCCATTATAATATCCACTTAAACCTTACTGTATAATTATATTCTTAATAAACAACACTAGTGTTTCCCTCAACATCAAATCTCTGCCAAAAACAGCAGCTCTACAAGCTCACAACACGTCACATTGCAAGCTTGTAGAACTGCCATTTTACCTCAATGTTTGCCGGAGATTTGGGATGGGGTTCTGTTTAACTATGGATTCTGACCTTAAATTCATTACTAGTTTCAAAGATATTTTGGGAGAATAATTGCAATGTTCAGTCTTCATTTTAGAACATCATGTTTAATAAATATACTGTACTTACTCCTCAGTTCCTGCACTTGTTTGTCAGTAGCATTCAGGCGGTTGTCAGTAGCATTCAGGCGGTTGTCAGTAGCATTCAGGCGGTTGTCAGTGGCTTTCAGACTTCTTTCAATGGTGGACAGCAGAACATCATGAGCTGAAATCAACACAAGATTAGCATTAATAATATTAAGTCTTAAATACTCTTTATATGATCAATACAAATGTCAACAAATTGTTGCGTTACTAATAAAACTAGACATTTGAAATCTTGTTTGGAAAGAATTCGCCAATGTATAAAATATGGTTAAAGTGTTTATAATGATCACTGTATTGCCTACTAAAAATGACACAGATGATTTCCTGGTTTTAATGGGTTAAGTCATGTTTCAGCACTGCTCTTTCCAGCCTGCATCCACTGAACATCAGCTTCAAATTACCTTTACTTTCTTTCTCCAAGTCTGTAACCTGGCCCTCCGTAGCAACCAGTCTGGTCTGATGGTCTTTAACCTGGTTCTGGGTTGCAGTTAGTGAGGTCTGGAGGTCTGTAGCCTGGCCTTCAGTGACGGTTAGTCTGGTCTGGTAGTCTGTGACCTGGCCCTCTGTGGCAACCATTCTGGATTGACAGGAACTCAATTTGACAGCCATTACTGGGGGAAAAAAAAAAAAAAAAGAAAAAGTATGACTTTTGTTAAAGGCAGAGTTCACCTCCAAAATGACTATTTTCCACCGATAACTCTCCCCATGGAGACTTGAATTCATGGATTATTCCCCTTAGAACTATCCCTTTATAACTGCTATATGAAACATTTCAGCCTGTACTGTTCCTAAAGCTCCATCTGGACCATCCTTACCTTTCATTAAGTCCTTCTGCTGCTTGGCTTCTCTCTCACTGGCTGTCGCCCTGGCCTTGGCTTCTGTCTCACTGGCTGTCACCCTGGCCTCCATGTTCTTCAGCAGCACCTGTTGTTCCTTCAGCTGCACCTGTTGTTCCCCCACCTCGTCTCTGAGCTCTTTGACTTCTCCCTCCAAGGCCTCCATGTTCTTCAGCTGCACCTGTTGTTCTGCCACCGTAACTCTGAGCTCTTTGAGCTCTTTGACTTCTCCCTCACTGGCTGTCGCCCTGGCCTCCATGTTCTTCAGCTGCACCTGTTGTTCTGCCACCTTGTCTCTGAGCTCTTTGACTTCTCCATCCAATGCCTTCCCTCTCTGCTCCATCACCATGTCCCGAAGCTCCTTCAGCTCAGTCCAGAGGTCAGCTTGGCTGCCTGGTCCACCCCGAGCCCCAGCAGCCTCACACAGACAGAGCAGTAGAAGCAGCGCAGCAGCCCAGCAGCTCTTCATTCTGGAATGGTGTTGGTGTCTCACCCCGAAAAAGACACCTGATGAACAAACATCAGAAACGTCATTGAACCCAGCGGACACCAACCTGTCTTAAGGGACAACTTTGTCTTTTTACAAGAAGGGTTCATATTTTAGATTGTAACTAGAGAAAAAACAATGAGCGTTAGAATTTTCTCATTTTAATACTTCTTTCTATCGTTTTAGCCAATTTAGCAAGTTTGATTTCAGTAGTTAGGGCCAAATATGTCTTTTGACACAATAAGCCCCCTACATGCACCACATGGTTTCCTTTCATGGTTAGGTGTGACTTCTGGTGGCAAGTAGAGTTGCTAAGGCTTCCTACACACATTAACACAAGACACAAGATATAGATATAGATATCTATATATCTATATATCTATATATCTATATATCTATATCTATATATCTATATATATATATATATATATATATATATATATATATAGTTGTCCTTTAATGATACTGGCATTGAAAACTAAGTGAGTGGCTTCTCAGCCACTCAAATGTTTCATATAATCAGCTGCTGTTATTCAAATAAATGTAGCATAGGGTTGTTCTGGTGTGCTGAGCATGCCTTCAGAGGTTCAGTTAGATATCAAAACTAGATTGATATGTATTCAAGCAAAACAAATTTGGAGTTTGAACTCTTTTAAGGTATATTATATAGTATAGGAGAGTTAAGTAGTATGTTTTCATATATTGACCCATGTAATTGTTGCCTAGGGTTATAAAATAAAATGCATGATTGCACCCATAAAGCTACCACTGGTGCAAGGCTATCACATATGTTCTAACTCTAGACATGTATACCATGACAAAAATCACTATGAGCATTATTCCCCTCAGTTGGTACCGACCAATCCCAGTGGCTCACCGTCTATTAATGACATTGTTCAATATTGAAATTGGGTGGTTTTCCCCTTTAAGACTGCCTTTGACCTACCTTTGACCAAATGCTGAATATCCTGCGTGGTTCTGGAGCATTCAGAAGACAACCAAACTAGTCTCAGTCCACTGCAAAAATCCTTCTACACTGACTGTTGGTCTCAGACAGAGTGAGTCTCTGCTCCTCCCTTGCTCTGCTCAAATACTCTGATTGTCCTGAGTGCAGTCACCTGTGAGGACCAGCTGAGACTGCTCTGGTGATGAGCTGTTGAGTTTGTTACTGTGTGTGTGTGTGTGTGTGTGTGTGTGTGTGTGTGTGTGTGTGTGTGTGTGTGTGTGGTTGCGCGTGTGTGCGTGTGCGTGTGTGTGTGTGTGTGTGTGTGTGTGTGTGTGTTCAGTGCTGGCTCACACCTTGTGTGTCAGTCACGCCATGGAGACTTGAGTTCAATAATTATTGTGTTGTATGTTCCACATTCCTAAGATAAAACAATGATTATAGTACATTTACCCTTGTTGATTCTGAATGGGGACCAAATGCATTTTGGTCAGAATCAGTGGGGGTAAATTTAATCTTAATTTAGCCAGATTGATTCTGACCCAAATGCATTTGGGTCCCCATCCAGGGCCTTATTTTGGGTCCCGATCTAGGGCCATGCATTTGGGTCCCCATCCAGAATCAATTAGGGTAAATTTACTATATTCAATCTTTTTTTTTGTCTTAGGAATGCGAAAAAGTCATTTTGGGGGTGAACTACTCCTTTGATTGTTATGACTTCAGTTGTTGCATTAGATATTAGAGCTTTTAAATTGTATCATTTGTATTCTATAATGTAATTTATTAGTAAACCTAAGTTTATGATCCTCATCTACTGCCTTTATCTGAGTTCCTGCACTTGGGTCCTACAACAACACCAGTTCCTGCATTCTATGATCCTATAGTTTACTGAGACGCTACGCTGTCTCTCTACATTCTATGATCCTATAGTTTACTGAGACGCTACGCTGTCTCTCTGCATTCTACGATCCTATAGTTTAATGAGACGCTACGCTGTCTCTCTGCATTCTATGATCCTATAGTTTACTGAGACGCTACGCTGTCTCTCTGCATTCTATGATCCTATAGTTTACTGAGACGCCGCTGTCTCTCTGCATTCTATGATCCTATAGTTTACTGAGACACTACACTGTCTATCTGCATTCTATGATCCTATAGTTTACTGAGACGCTACGCTGTCTCTCTGCATTCTACGATCCTATAGTTATACTGAGACACTACACTGTCTCTCTGCATTCTATGATCCTATAGTTTACTGAGACGCTACGCTGTCTCTCTGCATTCTATGATCCTATAGTTTACTGAGACACTACACTGTCTCTCTGCATTCTATGATCCTATAGTTTACTGAGACCCTACGCTGTCTCTCTGCATTCTATATATTTTACTGAGACGCTACGCTGTCTCTCTGCATTCTATGATCCTATAGTTTACTTAGACGCTACGCTGTCTCTCTGCATTCTATGATCCTATAGTTTACTGAGACACATTGACAAAGTTCATCAAATAGGCACCATTTGGCATTTTCCATTTAAAGATGACATTTTGACCTTGTACAAACAATTGCAAACTTGCATCAAGTTTATGCATAAAACATTGTAAGAATGTTACATGTTTCACCAGTTTCAATCTTTATGTTTGGGTCTGTGGACTATTACTAATGTCTATGTGACAGGTGATATTTCCTGGCATTTGCTTACTGTACAATTCTTCAAACTGTTAAAATACTATCCTAGGTTTAGGTTCAAATATGAATGTTAAACAATCTGCTCTCCTGACATTAATAGCTGAGAGAGATGAAACAGGGACCCCCACTGCAGGGACCCCCAGCATTTGGTGGATTTGGTGGTCCTCCTGTAGTATCTCTGAGGACTCCTCAGGGGTCCCCAGAGCCATATGCCTTTGCTTATGCAACAGAGTTGGAAATATCCCTATATTAAAGGGATATTTCACTTTCAAAAAAGCTTTTGGTAAATGTATCGTCTAATCAGGCTTTTATGAACACCCTGAACAGTTTTTAATTCGCTTGATTAAATATTTAGATATTTGATGTAAATGTTCACCAGGCCCTCCAGGCCCAGGGCCTCTCCCCACACACACCCATTCTAAGTTCAAACTTCATTTTAACCATGATAGATTCATTAAAACACACATTCTTTTTTTCTGGTGACTCATACTACCCTCCTAATACGTGAGCAGGCCATGTTTCTTTCGATAACCCTTTTCATTATCTTTTTTAATAATGTTGTATTGTATTTCATTTTTTTTCCATTTTTCCAAATAATTATTAAAAATAAATGAAAAGTTATGGATAAAACGCGGCCTGCTCACGTATTAGGAGGGTAGTTTGAGTCACCAGAAAAAGAAATATGGGTGTTTTTAATGAATCTATCATGGTTAAAATGGAGTTTGAAGTTACAATGGGTGTGTGTGGGGAGAGAAAAGCCCATACGGTGTTTCCCTGTTGAAAGTGGAATATCCCTTTAGTTTCTACAAAATCCATGTGCTTGCCTTTTCAATGTATTGTAATGTATAGTTCTAAAGCCACCTGGTGGACAAACAGTGCAGCTGCATGCAGTGTCCCTTAGTGCACACCGTAGTTTTGCTTCAGCAGAGGAAGTGAATTCCATGCTGCAGGTAGGGAGCATGACAACTCTGTTGTAAACATTAAATACATTGTTGGGGTTTTATATTAACCCAGCAATTCATTTCAACTTGCAAAAAATAAAAGATTCAACCTTGCATATGGTGTTGTAGGAGTACATTCATAAAAATGTTTTTTGTAAGATTTCATGAAAATGTTGACATTTGGATATGTTGGGTCTATCAGTTGGGTAAATGTCTAAATACTTCACTGAAACAACTTAAGGGTTCATTTATATGGTTATGTTTATTATGAATTGTGAACTGTATTGTGAAAACAATAAGACCATTGTATTTTTGCTGCCACAAAGGCCCAGTGTAGCCGCAAATTGCAACACTAGATTTTTTTATACTCGGATGAATCTAGGGTTGCAATACCACCCATAGGGATTCAATGCATGAAAACAGTTTTTTGCTAACTGATTGTATTAAACGACTTCAAACTCACCAATATTGTGGCTCTATGGAAAGCTTGGAATTTACTCTTGCTAACTGCAAAGTGTTTGTTTCTGAAAATTCCACCGTGGAATTGTTATGATTTTATTTTCTGTCAAGAAATTCAGTTCGGGTGATTATTTTTTCTAAGTGCTGGAGTTTGGAAGCGCTCGTGGGAAGTCACTCAGCAGTCCTGTGTACCAGCTGGTTCTGTCACATAGCCTAATGCAGGAGGCAGCGGGACGTGGTGTTATAGAAGACGAGCGCTTCCTAAGTTCAAGACTTAGAAAAAAAACATGGCTGCTCGGATTTTATTAACAGAAAATAAATCATAACAATTCCTCGGTGGATTTTTCAGAAACAAACACTTTGCAGTTAGCAAGAGTAAATTCCAAGCTTTCCATAGAGCCACAATATTGGTGAGTTTGAAGTCGTTTAATACAATCAGTTAGCAAAAAACTGTTTTCATGCATTGAATCCCTATGGGAGGTATTGCAACCCTAGATTCATCCGAGTATAAAAAAAACTAGTGTTGCAATTTGCGGCTAGGCCCAGTGTATCCAAAAAGCTACAGGTGACAATTATTAATCATGCTCTAATTTACATTTGGGGGATATCTTTCACAATAATAACATGTAGGCCTACATGTTCAAGACATTCTAATGATCACGGGTAATAATAATAATAATAATAATAATAATAATAATAATAAAAAAAAATATATATATATAAAAAAAAAAAAAATATATATATATATATATATATATATATATATATATATATATATATATATATATTACAGGCATTTTACTTATATGCAAATGTCGTGGCCAATGGCTTTGTAATACTTAACAATAGGATCCAAGTTTAGTTGAAAAAAGAACAGGAAAACACATTATTTATTATTATTATTTATTTAGTGTAGACGACCACTAGGTGTCTCATCTATGTTCATACCGAGTAGGCTTCATTCAATGTGAGATTAACATGTTGTTTACATGTCATTATCTTCCATGGGCTTTTAGTATGTTGTACTCCATTTTACACATCAGGCCTTTGTGCAATGTTGCAATGTTATGTTAGTTTATTGTGAAATGTAAACATAGCTCTCATTGGGCCTGTCGGTTCGTCTCGATACATATAGTCGCCTTAATTCACTTGGGGAAGTTTGGGTCGGTTTTGTGCTTTTATTCATGTGTAGACAACGTGTGTAGGAATCCTGCAGGTTCCCACTGTGGACACACCTGGTAGGCCTATCATTTTGTGCCTCTGTGGCACATGTTGTCCTCTTTTGCTCAGTGTTAAAATGGAGTTTTAACTTATAATGGGTTTGTATAGGAACGTGTCTGACCTACTGGCTGCGGGGGGGGGGGGGTCTCGTCTTCTCCCACCAGTTTATTCAGCATCTTGCTCCTACCATGGTTCACTGATGTATCACGTGCTTGATTTTACATCACACACGCGAAGGCTTCCAGCCGCTCCTGCACTTCCGGCTTCAACTTACACTCATCGCCAAGCATTTCTCTCAAAATGTTGCATTATGTATAATGCAACATTTTGAGAGACCACATTTAGCAATAATCGTAACAATCATTCTACAGCCAGCTGGGCAATGAGTGTAAGGCACGCGAGACATCAGTCGACCAGGCTAGGAGCAAGATGCTGAAGAAAATGGTGGGAGAAGACGAGACCCTCTGCAGCAGGTCTAGAGTGCATTTTGCCCACCTGCCCCTCTGCCAATATGCTCATCCCCCACATCCAGCGGGTGAACTATAGAGTGAGTGGCCTGTTACAAGCGAGCAGCTGAGCCAATCTTGTGGGGGCCTAAACCTATGACGAAGGTCAGGGGTGGCAGAAGACGGAAGGAGGGACTTTGGAGCCTGTCTGGTCTTGTGGGCCAATTCTTCCCCAATCTCTCATTGACCTGTTGGCTGTCCTCAGTGATGATAATGATGATGATGATAAGGAAGAGGATGAGGTGGAGTTGGATGAGATGGAAGACACTGACCACCAGTGAAATTGTTCTTTGATAACTTACGGACATCGATTCAAAATGGTCTGGGCGCATCCCACATACAGAAGGCTTTGTGTAGCCTGCAGCGGGTCGCTGTTTCGATCCCCGAGCCCGTCCAGATTTGCTGTGTGTCACTCTCTCTCCCCGTTTCCTGTCAGTCTACTGTCCTGTCAATAAAGGCATAAAAGCCCAAAAACATATCTGGGGAAAAAACATGAACCCCATGGGACATGAGTTGGGCAACACTACTAAATCTTGACACTAGACACCATTAGGGTATTAAGAAACATGACGTGTGACCTTAGAAATGTTGTACAAAGAGAAATATAGATGTGATTTGAATATTTTCTGCAAATCTTTTGCAGTTTCTGCCATGAAGTAGTGTCAAAATATGCTTGAATCTTAATAGTAACCATGTTAATGAGTTCCTTGGGTGAAAATGATGTGGGAAAATGTGTTGATTTGTCTGTTTACTTCAAGAGTCATGGTATTTTCTATTATCTCCATCTTATGTTTTGTTTTGGGGATAGGTGTAAGAAAGGGTTAAAATGAACCCCAAGCCACGTTGTTTGACCACGGCAACAAGAAGCAATATTGTCTAGACACCATCAGGGTTAAAAAAAAACAAGTGGTATAAAAAGAATACACCTTAATATTTATACAGTATGTACAAAGAGAAATATAGATGTTTTTGAACATTTTCTGGTTGTTTTTCGCTGTTTCTGTCCTGAAATAGGGTCAAGATGTGCTTGAATGTTAAACATTATGACGTAAATAAATTTCTTGTGTCAAAATCATATAGACAAATGTGTTCATTTGTCCCTGTTGTTTACTTCAAGAGTTAAGGCATTTTGTTATGTCCATTGTATGGTCCAGATTGGGGATAGATGTAAGAAAAGGTTAAAAATTAACCCCATGGGACATTAGTTGACCACGGCAACAAGAAGAAATCATAACTAGACACCATAATGGTCCTAAAAAACGTGGTATAAAAAGAATACACGTTAATGTATTTGTACAAAGAGAAATATAGATGTGTTTTGAACATTTCTGGTTGTTTTTCGCTGTTTCTGTCCTGAAATAGGGTCAAGATGTGCTTAAATGTTAAAAATAACCACTTAAATGAATTCCCTGGGTCAAAATCATATAGAAAAGTGTGTTCATTTGTCCCTGTAGGTTGTTTACATCAAGAGTTATGGCATTTTCTGTTATGACCATTGTATGGTTCAGATTGGGAATAGTTGTGAGAAAAGGTTAAAAATGAACCCCATGGGACATGAGTTGACCACGGCAACAAGCAGAAATCATAACTAGACATCATAACGGTCCTAAAAAAAACAGGTTTCGAAAACATGTCATTGGGGTGCTGGTAGACCCCTCTCTCCTGCCCTACTAAAGGTGAATTCACCTTGGGCTAAAAACTGACCCCTAAAACTATGGTTTAGTGATGAGTCATCACTTTTCTGGGGTCAACTCAGTTTTGTTGTGTCCCTTTTTAGCCCGAGGAATGATTTTCGTAAATGCTTGCAATGGATTCAGGATCATGAAAAGCCCCTAGTTTGACCCATCACATGCTATTTAAAGAAGATTTTTTTTGGAGGTCTTTGTTTTCCATATAAGTGAAGGGACCCAAACTTGAACCCCCTGAATTCACCTTGATCCACTAAGAATAAAATGGAAAACTTTTAACATGTTTTTGGAGGACTCTAAGGATCATAGCAAACCTTGAACCATTACTATTGCAATTTCTTTTGGGTCAAATCTCAGATTTACTGGCCTATTAAGGTTCCTGACGGCCAGGCCTAACAACAGGTCTTGAGGGTCATTCACTATTCAGAATGCAAAGTTTCCATAGGTGGAGGTCTTTTTCAATCATCTTTTCCTAGGTAAATGATCACAGCAGGACAATTTGGTAAGGGAATTGTGATGTTTTACACTGCATGTGTGAATTTCCACGGGTCAGCTGACATTTGGTGGGCCAAGAGCAGCCACAATCATTGTAGTTTCCACAACTGTTCCAATTTGGGCATACATTTAGGCAGATTTTTCCCCTGGACCCCCCTGGGACTTAAGAGGTTAAGTGGGTCTAGGCTGATACTGAATTAAACATGTACAGTATTTAGTACTGAATTAAGCATGTATTTAGTACTGTAAAATAAATGTAAAACAGCACAGAGGTACATTCAGACATTAAGGCCAAAAGGATAACAATGCTTTATGTAAAGACCACAGTACACACACATTAAAGTTATACCATGTAACTTTTTTTATAAAACAAATCTTAAAATGGTCCTAGCTGTTAAATCGCTAAAGTTTTAGAACCCCCACTCCGTTATTTTCAGCTTCTAAAGCCTTCTCTTTATATGTTTTCTATGATCCCTGCCCGGGACCGGTTTTCGCGGAAAAATTGCGTCATCACACTACCGGCCAATCACAGCGAGGGTTATACACTGCCGGCCAATCACAGCGCAGAACATACACTGCCGGGCTCTCTGGTGGGTTTAGGAAACACGCCTTCAGGAAGTACACTGCAGTGTTTACACTGGAGGAGTCTAGCATGTAACTCCCCAACCGCTGCTCGTAGAAGGACACGGGAGACCTCATTGAAAGCGTCTCGGCGAGGCGAGGCGGACGCGGTGGTCTGACGGCCCGGTCCGCGAGCGAAAAACGGACGAAAAAAGCAAACGCGACCGCGGTTTGCTATACTGCTACAGACCACCAGTTGAGCAACTTACACAGTATAGCTTTAAGGTCAAGCCATTTAAACAATGCTTTGTTCATGGTTTCAATGTTTGATGTTTGACCCCCCCTTTAACCTGAACCATCCTAAATAAGTGTCCTTACATAGGATAGAGCAGGAAACCACTGAACATGTTGTTGTTGTATGTTTTTCCATCATCATGGAGCTGGTACCCACCACGTACTTCATGTAAACTCTGTCTCCCTTCTGCAGCTCTAAGATCACTTTTTTTTGCGTGGGTCCCCAGGCGACAGTAAAGTAAAGTTCAAAATCACTATTTGGGGGGTCCTCAGTTCAAAATGGCCTCTAGGACTTATAAGTGTTAATGACAACCTGTTGATTTTATTGTATTTTTCAACTGTAAACTTTTGACTGTGAAGCTGCATTTAGGAAGCCATTCCCTCTCCCTTCACCCTCCTGCCTTGTTTGGTTCTTTGTAGAATAGATTTTGCCTTCCATTTTCTGCCAAAACATTCTCATTGGGTTTGAATTAAGATTGTCTCACTTTATTATGACGGGATTGAAACATATTGAAATAAAGATTGTCCTCTTTTTTTACCGCTTTGTTGACTGGCATTTTGTTTGGTGCCTTTGAGTGATTGAACATTTTATTAGACAAAAATGGAGAACATTACAATTAGAGTCAATACATAGATGTAGTACAGTACAAGTACAGTTAAAAACCCATTTAGGCCTAGAATTATTGAACGCTTTAACTATTGAAAAATAGCAGATAATACAAGCTCACAGCACGCCACAGAGTGCTGCGCTGTGAGCTTGTAGATCTGCTATTTTTGGAAAATTGTGAAAATTAGAATTTTGACCTGATTCTATAAGTGTCTTTTGAATCCTTCTAAGGTTTTTTTTTTGAAAAAACGATTTTTCTATGTCAGCAATCTGGCCAGCCATCGTCAAGGAAAAGGTCCTTTTCACTTAACTGGAGCTCAGTTAGTCTGTTCTTGAGAGACTACTATGTCAGTGGTTCTCAAACCTTTTCATGTGAAGGACCCCCACAATGATATGTATTTGGCCACGGACCTCCATCTCAAAATATTGTCAGGGACCCCCCAGAACAAAATATTTGAGTTACAAATGTTCACTTTAAAAATGAGATATTCAAATATTTGCAAAAAAATCTCATGATTTTGACATTGATGAACTACACGAGTGCCGCGCTGTGAGCTTTTATATCTGCTATGTTTCAATAGTTAAAGCAGTCAATAATTCTAGGCCTAAATGGGTTAACCACCCTGCCTAAAAAGAACATCCCAAATAAGTCCTTTTACAGTCTTTTTACGTTGGAAGTCCTTGGTATTCAATTGATGGACATAACAAATAGCAAGCAAATATCATAGTCTCACGCTTAAAGGACAACTTTGTTTTGTTCATATTTTCCATCGTAATTCACCAGTCACAACTCCGCCCCTCCAAACGCTGTCTCCGCCTAGACCTCCAACCAGAATCACAGCCGCCTCTAATGGAACCATTCACTTGAATGGACATCCAGCAGATTTTTACACATTAAATATTAATTCCGTTTTGGACCCAGAGCTTCGAAATCTCTTCCAATCCATCAACAAGGCCTGGATCTGCATTGGAAAAATATGTAGACCTTTAAACTTTTTATAACAATACGACATAGGAATATATAAGGTCACAGCAGAGGAATAAGGAACATGTCCATGGTTGCTGGACCACAGAAAGCCGTTTCAAACCAATTTAAATATGAATGGACTGTATTGGCCTAAACGACAATAACCCATGACTACAAAGACCTTATTTGTTATGTTAAATAGCAACTGATTAAGTAATGTACGTCTGTGAATGTCTGAATGAACAGGGGTAGCGACGCGAAGTGTTGCATTTCAACTCTGCTTTCGACTGCAGGCTGTGGGCAGGGGCGTCACAAGGGGGGGAAAGTGGGACTGACTTACCAGGGCCCAAGGTGGAAGGGCCTTAATTATTTTATACTTTAGCTATTGAAAAATAGCAGATATACAAGCTCACAGCGTGGCACCGAGTGCCGCGCTGCGAGCTTGTAGATTTGCCATTTTTGAAATCCCACGATGAAGGGTTATATGTATTTCGACGACACGATCGTAATGCAAATAACATTTTTGTAAGAAAGAATTTTTCCGGGAAGTTTTTAGAAATTCAGCATATGCTGATTTTTTTCAGTTTTTTCAGTGGGGAATGTGCGATACCGGCCGAACGGTGCGTCCGGCGTCGTTGAATGGCACACCGTCTTAAAATATGAGTTAATATTGTTATATTTTGTGGGAATGCGCAATTATAAGCCAATCAAATTAATTGACTGTACTTAGACTGTACTTAGACTACTTACTGTACTGGTCAGCTGTTGTTGGGGAGCGAGGGGCAGATTACACTGTGACATGAGCTTCAGACTGTTTCAGAGCGTTTTCAGAGAGACCACGTGACCTACTGTATCATACATACTATTATAATTTCGGGGCGTGTCAGCGGGCCTTTAAGTAAAGTACTTGAGTAAATGCACCTAGTTACTTCACACCACTGAATGTAGGCTATAAATGTTGATTAGAATCCAGCACACTTTTGGGGGTCCTTGACATGAACCTAGATTAAGATTTAGGAGATAGAATCGGGTAAATTCAAAGACTCAGGTCCATAAATTCAAAGACTTGCACAAATGTTCACCATTTTTCAAAATAAATAGCAGCTCTACAAGCTCGCAGCCACACTGAGCTTGTATATCTGTTATTTTGTAATAGTTAAAGCATAAAACTAAATGGGTTAAGTGGGTCTAGGCTGATAGTGAATTAAACATGTATTAAACATGTATTTAACACTTTAAATGCAAACATCATAGAGGTACAGTCACACATTAAGGATAACAATGCTTTATTAGTCTAACAAAGTACAGTACAGTCACACATTAAGGATAACAATGCTTTAGTCTAACAAAGTACAGTACAGTCACACATTAAGGATAACAATGCTTTATTAGTCTAACAAAGTACAGTACAGTCAGACATTAAGGTTAACAATGCTTTATTAGTCTAACATAAAGTACAGTACAGTCACACAGTAAGGTTAACAATGCTTTATTAGTCCAACATAAAGTACAGTACAGTCACACAGTAAGGATAACAATGCTTTAGTCTAACAGAGAGACATTAAGGTCAAGACATTTAAACAATGCTTTGTTCATGGTTTCAATGTTTGATCCCCCCAACTCATACAGTGCCAGGCGACTTTTAGAGCAACTTTCTCACTATGGGCTTCCCTGCCAAGCGACTTTGGGCGACTTTTACTTAGAAAAAAAACAAAAAACATTTTTTTTTTCAAAAAAAAATTTTCAAAAAAATGTTTTGGACCCCAAAAAATGTAGTAGGCATGATAGAAATCGCGAAATTGCATGTTTAACCCCCATAGCAACCCCATCTATCAAACATGGCAGCCATCTTTGTTTACATTTTAGGAAAACATAATGGCTATTATCTCAAGAATGCCTGAACGGATTTCCAATCTTTTTTTTTTGTTTGAAAGCTGTGAACAGCCTGCACAAACATGGTGCATGATCTGTGCATGGGTGTGCATGATCTGTGCACTACAAATTACATGGAAGTCTATGGAGAGGGCTGGCACTAATGCCACTCGAGGGCATTTTTAATTGGCAGTAAGTGAGTTAACCTGAACCATCCTAAATAAGTGTCCTTACATAGGATAGAGCAGGAAACCACTGAACATGTTCTCGTTGTATGTTTTTCCGTTATCATGGAGACTGTTCCCACCATATAACTTCATGTAAACTCTGTCTCCCTTCTGCAGCTCTAAGATCACTCCATTAGATACAGATTCCCAATGACCACCATAAGTGTATGCAATGTTACGAATGAGTCTCTGTTCATTTTTATACATATAGATAACCGTATCACTTGATGACTTGAAGTGAGTTGCAGTAAATGTGAAGTGATAAACTCCTCCTGATGGTGCTGAGAAGATACCTGAGAGAGAACACACAAAACATGATTTTAAAACAGGTTCTCAATCTGGGGTCCGAGGACCTCCTAGGGTCCTGGAGGAGGTTCCAGGGTCCCCAGCAACATGTTTCATAAAGCATCAAAATCAGTTTAAATACCTTAACCTCATTCTATAATTAGACTATTAGAAATAGAAGATCTACAAGCTCACAACACATTGTGAACTTGTAGATGTTCAGATGGGGTCCAGGGTCAATGTGGAGGTCCTTGATATTAAAATGTTTGAGAACCACTGATTTATATCATTGTTAATTAATAATACTAGAAGCTGGGCCCAGCGTCTAGTCGGCGACCTGGCCAACTCGGAACAATGTAAATAGGGAATGAATGCCCCGCCCTTTAATGCAAACCCCATTATACCTGTTTTCATAGGACCCGTTTTGACCATTTGTCTGCCTGTGTCCATTTTTGCCCATATATGGAGATATCTGTATCTGTCTGTCGGTGTCCATTTTATGTCCATATATGGAGATCACTGCAGTTATAGTTCTGGGTCCATTTTATGCCCATATATGCCCATATATGGAGATATCTGTCTATCTGCATCCATTTTATGCCCATATATGGAGATCTCTGTATCTGTCTGTCTGTGTCCCTTTTATGCCCGTATATGGAGATCTTTGTGATTCTGCATCCATTGTATGCCCATATATGCCATATATGGAGATATCTGTTTATCTTCGTCCATTTTATGCCCATATATGAGATTTCTGTCGCTTTTTCAAACAATCGTGGGTCGGGTCGGGTTGAGGCCGAGCACTGCACTACCTGCTGCGGTGGGGAACGCACGTGCCGAATTTGAAATAGGGAATGAATGCCCCACCCTTTAATGCAAACCCCATGAATGCCCCACCCTTTAATGCAAACCCCAATATACCTGTTGTCATAGGACCCGTTTTGACCATCTGTTTGTCTTTGTCCACTTATGCCCATATATGAAGATCTCTGCACACACAGTACCGGTTGCGGAAAACTCTGATGTCAGACTTTATGCCCATATCTGGAGAACGCGCGTGCCGGTGGGAAGAAGGGTTCTCGAGATACGCGGATTACATACATACATACACATTCACAGAGATTTTGTGTTGACTCATGTGGCGTACGTGATGTCAGAGCCTTTTATGAAGTGATGTCACAATGACTCAGCGCTTGCGCCGATTTCCTCCGGAACAGCCTGATGTCAACAATCAGCTCCGCATAAGGAGATTCCGAACGTTTCGCGCCGGTTTCGGAAAACCGCGAGTCGGGTCGGGTCGAGGCCTGGCACTGCACTCCGCGCGGAGGCGGGGAACGCGCGTGCCGAATCTGAAGCCGGTGGGACGAACGGTTCTCGAGATACGCGGATTACAAACAAACAGACAGAGATTTGTCGCATTTATAGATAGATAAACATTGTCATTGTTAATTAAAACCAATGGCATTAAACCAGGGGTCTTCAACAGGGGGTCCAGGACCCCTAGGGGGTCCTCCAAATCTTTGTGTGATCGTAGCGCTGAATACACGACGGTCATATACATGATCGTCATGCTGCCGCCTCAACCTGAGAACCAGTGGGGTATTCGTGGCGCAACGGTTTGAGCTACAAACGTCAGATTAAAAAAAATATAAGTGCTTACCCAAGTCTCCTTTTACTCAGAAACAACGCCGTTCAACGATAATTACACACAGCTCCCGGTTTGTTTAATAAAAAGCATTTTTATCCTGTTTTCCCTTGTATTTCCCCCTCTAGTGGACAGTCGCGTCATCTCCGGTTGCCCATTGTAGTGAACGGAGATGATGCGATGACGTGACTCTCCACTAGAGGGGGAAATTCAGGAAATACAAGGATAAAAATGCTTTTTATTCAACAATCCTGGAGAGGCGTGTAATTATTGCTGAACGGTGTCGTTTCTGAGTAAAAGGAGATGTGGGTAAGCACTTTATTTTGAAATCTGACGTTTGTAGCTCAAACCGTTAGGTCTAGTGTGATAGAAACCTTTTCTCCTTTTCTATATTAACCACTTGAACCCTATAGCGTCCATATTCAGAGAACTTTAGCCGAAAAAAGCCGATCTACAAGCTCGGCGTTGTGAGCTTGTAGATCGGCTATTTTCGGCTAAGAGCTTTTGTGTAGAGGTGAACAAGAGCAGACTAAGTAAAGAGTGAAATCTCAAGTTGTATAATTATTCACAGTTCAAGTGGTTAAATATCTGAAAACATAAATTGACAAGAATCCAAAATGCACTGATGATTTTTTTGTCAAAAGATAAAACCATATGGAATCTATTAACAGGTTGTGGGGGTCCCTGCTTCATCTCTCAAAACCCCTGCATTAAACTTTTCTCACCTCATCCAGTCTATTGGTTTAAATAGGTAACGCACTTTGAAGGTTTATGTACATTACTGTCATATTTACCTGTCTGATAGATGTAAGTTGATGAAACAAAATACTTCTATAAAGTTCATTAAAGTGAATTAATCATAACCCACCTGTAGATGGATTGTATGCTTTGCCGATGTTCGTGATGACATTCCTGTAGACTACCGTGCTGAGACTAGATGGTGAAAAGTTTCCACCCAAACCAGCTGAAAAGGCCACCTCTGTTTTGTCTGTCAACACATAACATTATCACATTAGTTAGATTATTAATAAACGCATACATTATACTGTTAATTCAATACACATTAATTCAATACAACAATCAAATGTAGGCCATTAAATATATAGTCTTGCCATACAGAAGCTTACATCCAACTATCAGCTTCAACAGTGGTGAAAATAAACAGTGGCTACAGTACTTCAAGTTCATAGAACATTCTGGTGGGAGTTTGTAAATATTCAGTAAGTCTACTGTAGGATCTTAGTTGACTGAGTTCAGTAAGAGTGGGACAGACATTGTGACATACAGGAGGCGGCTGGAACATTCAACTAGGAGGTCTTTGAATGGTTTTATTATGAAATAAAACAGGATCTGATCTTTCTTTCTAAAGGTTTATCTGCAGCATTTAGAAGTCGTTGTTAACAGTCCTGACAGGAGAACCAGTATAAAGATCATTGCAATACTTTAATCTACTTGTAATAAAAACATTGCTTTCAATAAAGCTCAGGTGGTTTCATCTCATTGGTCAGACTCATTAGTGATATTTTAATAGTGGAAGAAGATAAAGTCACTACTTTGATTCAGACCAGCTGAATGTAACATCATTTACACATTAATGACCACTTAAACCTTACTGTATAATTATTCATCAATACTAATTAACCATGTAGAATTATTTATCAGATTCATTAATAATAAAATATATTATAATATCCACTTAAACATTTCTGTATAATTATAGACTTGGTAAACAACACTAGTGTTTCCCTCGACAACAAATCTCTGCCAAAAACAGCAGATCTACAAGCTCACAACACGCCACATTGCGAGCTTGTAGAACTGCCATTTTACCTCAATGTTTGCCAGAGCTTTGGGATGGGGTTCTGTTTAACTATGGAGTCTGATCTTAAATTCACTACTATTCATTTCTAGTTTCAAATGTTATGGGGGAATAATTGTAATGTTCAGTATTCAGTATTTTAGAGTCATGTTTGTTTTAATAAATTTACTTACTCCTCAGTTCCTGCACTTGGTCTTCAGTTGTTTTCAGACGCGTTTCAATGGTGGACAGCTGAGCAACATAGGCTGAAAACACAATATTAGCAATTAAGTCATAAATACTCAAGGAATGTATTTTGCTGTGGATAATATAAAAAAGCTTTTTGACACATCCTTTTAGTTGACCTTGTACCAGTTAAGTGTACCGTCATAAAACTGTTTAGCTTCCAAGCCGCAAAGTTGAAGCCCCCCGTCCAACACATCAGCCCAATGAGCTCCTCGCTATAAACAACACTCTGCTGGTGCACAAGTAGGCCATATATGGTCTTGTGAACCAGCCTCCCCTGGAACTCTACGTTCATTTGCTTTCAGGGGAGAGTCTGGGTGGGCGTACCGCCGGTACCATCACGCTGGCCAGTCTATCGGCGTGTGTTGGCCAACCGGGGGCCCTGATTGGCTGAAGCAACGCTACTACTCGCGCCCACAGCGAAAACAGCCACACAGAGCATGAAGCCAGACTCTCCCTGAAAGCAAGGCTGGTTCTCCAGGCTAGCACTGCTTGGCTCTAAGAACAACCGCACTAATTAACACTCTCCTGCCTGCGTTCACTGAACAGCATTGTGTTGCAATTACCTTGACTTTGTTTCTTCAAGGCCTCCACGTTGTCATCACTGCTGCTCAGCTTGGTCTGTAGGACCTGGACCTGATCTTCAGTGGTGCTCAGCTTGGTCTGCAGGACCTGGACCTGGTCTTCAGTGGTGCTCAGCTTGGTCTGCAGGACCTGGACCTGATCTTCAGTGGTGCTCAGCTTGGTCTGTAGGTCTTCGAGCTCTTTTTCACTGGCACTCAGTTTGGCAGCCATTTCTGAAGGCAATGACAGCAAACCAATTAAATGATTGTAAACACCCATTGGCCTGTACCACTTCTCCAAGCTCCATTTTTAAAATCACATTTTGGACAAAAAGCATCATAACACAAGTCAATATTTTGACTGTGTTCACTCAACATCATTGTTGTAAGCAATTACCTTCACTTTGTTTCTTCAAGGCCTCCACGTTTTTGTCGCTGCTGCTCAGCTTGATCTCAAGGAGATTAATTTGGTGCTGGTAGTCACTGTTGCCCAGTTTCATTTGAAGGACTTGGATTCGGTTTTTGAAAATCTGGGTATCGCTGGCAGTGAGCTTGGCAGCCATTTCTGAAGAATATATATGTTACAGTTAGAGTGAGAAACCAGTTAGATTGGTGAAGGAGCGCTTGTTTTTGTTCACCTGGATGTGGAAGAAGCCCATGCATTGGTCCCACGCTGGTGAATGCTAATATGCCTAACCTAATCTCAGTAAAACTATGCCTAAACCTAACCTCAGTCAAATTATTCCTATAGTTCTCCGAAGTAGGCACAGTCCAAAAACAAGCGCTCCTGTTCTCAATCTAACTAACTAACTGACATATAGAACAGATCAACTTAGAGCAAGTGAAAGGAGATGGTGGGGATAACAATGCGTAAAGCTGAACAAGTTGATGTTTGAACAAAATGTTGCTAGCTCAAGGAATGTGGAAGCATCGGATTTATAGAGTCACTTTTGACCAATGAGGAAGCGCGTTTTGAGCTTGTAGATCTGCTACATTTTCTGCTTTTGTGTAACAGAATGTCAAAGTAGGTGGGAAAATAGTAGTGGCCCTCTGGAGTGAGTGTGGAAATATAGTGGCTCTCTGGAGTGAGTGTGGAAATATAGTGGCTCTCTGGAGTGAGTGTGGAAATATAGTGGCCCTCTGGAGTGAGTGTGGAAATATAGTGGCCCTCTGGAGTGAGTGTGGAAATATAGTGGCCCTCTGGAGTGAGTGTGGAAATATAGTGGCCCTCTGGAGTGAGTGTGGAAATATAGTGGTCCTCTGGAGTGAGTGTGGAAATATAGTGGCTCTCTGGAGTGAGTGTGGAAATATAGTGGCTCTCTGGAGTGAGTGTGGAAATATAGTGGCTCTCTGGAGTGAGTGTGGAAATATAGTGGCCCTCTGGAGTGAGTGTGGAAATATAGTGGCCCTCTGGAGTGAGTGTGGAAATGTAGTGGCCCTCTGGCGTGAGTGTGGAAATATAGTGGCCCTCTGGAGTGAGTGTGGAAATATAGTGGTCCTCTGGAGTGAGGGTGGAAATATAGTGGTCCTCTGGAGTGAGGGTGGAAATATAGTGGCCCTCTGGAGTGAGGGTGGAAATATAGTGGCCATCTGGAGTGAGGGTGGAAATACAGTGGCCCTCTGGAGTGAGTGTGGAAATACAGTGACCCTCTGGAGTGGGTGTGGAAATATAGTGGCCCTCTGGAGTGAAGGTGGAAATATAGTGGCCCTCTGGAGTGAGTGTGGAAATATAGTGGCCCTCTGGAGTGAAGGTGGAAATATAGTGGCTCTCTGGAGTGAGTGTGGAAATATAGGCTCTGGAGTGAGTGTGGAAATACAGTGACCCTCTCCATCAAAGTTACCTACTATCTATGTGAGGAATGTCATTGTTGACAGCATCACTTCAGACTTTAGTAGAATATTCTCAATACCTGTTTTGTGTTTCTGCAGTTCCTCTATCTTGCTTTCACTTGCAGCCAGCCGGGAAGTCAGATCTGGAAAAAAAAAAAAAAAAAATTAAGTGAGCGGAGGATTTGAGCAGTTCATTTTATTAAGCACAGTTTTTATTTTTTATTTTATTTTTTTCTTCACTATACAGGAGGGGGGGATATATATATATATATATATATATACACACACATACATATATAAGAATCTGCTTCATGTAGTATTCCTTCGGCTAAACACGGCCCCACAACTTTGTGAGAAGTGATGAGTCACTTGTTTTGATGAGTCACCACTTTTCAACTGACATATAGACCCCATGGACAGTAATTTGGGATCAAGTATGAAAATGAGCCTAGATTTTATTTACTGTGGAGTTGTCCTTCAAATCACCAAAAAATCAGATCAGATCATATCAAACTTCTAAATATTGAATCAAGCTACTTAAAAAAAAAAAAAAGTTTCACTAAAGAAAGACCAGTCATGTTTGAAAGTAACAATGCTAACCTGTGTTTTGTCTTTCCAGGAGGCTCAGCCTCCCTTCCATGCTGCTCTTCAGCCGTTCCAACATGGCATGGACGTCATAGTGGGCCGAGTGGGCCGAGTGTCTGGCTGAGTGAGCCTCAGCCAGACAGAAGAGGACCAGCAGCACAGCCACCTTCATGGTGATCCCAGACTGTGAAGAAATGACCAGCATGAGTCCCACACAACTCCACTCTGAGGTACATCAATAGGCCTAGAATTATTCAATGCTTTAAATATTGAAAAATAGCAGATATACAAGCTCACAGTGAGGCACCGAGTGCCGCGCTGCGAGCTCGTAGATCTGTCTTTGAATAAATCTATTTAAAAGCAAACATTTGTAACTCAAATATTTGCTTCTGGGTGGACCCCAGAACAACATATTTTGAGATGGGGGGGGTCCGCAGTCAAATACCTGTAATTCTGGGGGTCCTTCACATGAAAAAGTTTGAGAACAGCATGATTTAGAAGGAGGATTTTAGAAGTTGGGTCAAAGATCTGGTCAAAGATATTCAAAGACTTGCACACATTTTCACGATTTTTTTCAAAAATAGCAGATCATACAAGCTCGTCGTGAGATTGTATGTCTGCTATTTTTCCAGAGTTAAAAGCATCAAATAATGGTTCAAGCGGTTAAAATCTCCAGGTTTTTGAGGGTTAATGGCATAGTTCAATATTGAAAAAGGGTGGTTTTCCCCTTTAACCCTCTTAACTCATCTAGTGCCAAAACCGAACATTTTCGGTTTAAAAAAACGTATTAAGAAATACAAAAACCGAACATGTTCGTTTTTTTTTTTTGGAAAAATCACATTTTGATCTTTAATCTGACAAAGATCCGTTGTTTTGCGATGTTGTCCATGTGCCTAGGACATCCAGTGAGCAAGTGATCACTTAGAATCCTCTATAAAACAATAGACTGCCCATTTCTCTGCCTTTTATTGTATATTATACAAATGTATGGTTGATTTCTGTGGTGCACGCAGCACAGTACGGCTTTCGGCTCTGACAGCCAGAGGTGTCAATTGGGTATGGCAAGTTATGGCAGCTGCCATCCCTTGGCTACAGGGGAAATAATAAAATGTATGTATACCTTAGCAACAATGTCTGTTGCTAAGGTATGGCAACATGACTGTTGTCTTGCATGCACGTGAGGGCACGCGACCGACCGTGCATGCAAGACACCAGTCATGTTGCCATACCTTAGCTTTTGCTGAACTGACGCCACTGCTGGCAGCAGCCCCTGGGCACTGCGTGTGAACAGATTGCTTGTTGAAGAACCAAAGTCGTGGTCGCGTTCGCCGGTCACTGAGACATCCAGTGAGCAAGTGATCACTTAGAATCCTCTATAAAACAAAGGATTTATTGTATATTTTATACACATTTATGGTTGATTTGCGAGTGATCTGCAAGCGTGCGTGTGCCACAGGCATGCCCTGTGGCACAGGACGCACGTACGCTGCAGGAGGCCGGCCTTACAGAAGGTATATAAAGCCCGCCCACCCATTCATTCTTTCCTCATCGGTAGGATTGCGAGTGGAGACTTTTAGTTGAAGCAAGCTTTTTCACAGCAAGAGAGAGAGATTGAGAGAGAGAGAGAGATCAGTGAGAGGTAGGTTATAGATAGATAGATAGATAGATATATAGATTTATAGGCCTAGGTAAATTGTGTGCGTGTGTGTGTGAGAGAGAGAGAGAGAGAGTTGGAGTGACTGTGTGTGTGTGTGTGTAGGAGAGGGAACATTAGATTAGATTAGGGTTAGGGTTCAGTGTGTTGTTCGGTTCGGTTCTTGTGTTGAGTGTAGTTCATTGTAGTGTCGGTGCTTTGTCTGTCCTGTCCTGTCCTGTCCTGTCCTGTCCTGTTCAGTGTAGTCAGTGTTCAGTCAGTGTTCAGTCAGTGTAGTCAGTTGTTTGTCTGTTGTCTCATACTCGTAGTCTATCGTTGTGTGTTCGGTTCTACTGTCTGGCATCATGCCTGGCCGCCCTCGCCGCGTTACGGCGCGCGGCGCCTCATCCTCCCGTGGACGGGGACCTCGGGGGTCTGTATCTGCGACTGGTCGCCAGAACCAGATCACGGACTACTATGCTTTCCGAGACCCGGGCCTGGAGACTGACTCTGACCTGGAGGACGACTCCACGATCCCCTTGCCCTTGCCCCCGCCCGCGACTCCCTCGACCCCCATGTCCCCAGCGCCTCCCTCTTGCTCTGTCTGCGGTTCGCCGCAGCCACCGCGGCCTCTACTGCTAGCTTCACCGCCCGTGGATGTAGCAGGCCCGGCCCAGCCACGGCGAGGTTCCCGGACCCGGACAACAGTGCTTTCCGAGCCATTGTTGGAATCACCTGATGAGGGGGACTATTTGGAGGATGTGGACCCGAATTGGCTACCTTGTCGCGGGGATGTCCGCTCTGCCAGAGAAGGTAGGCCTGCACACTCTTTATTGTTTTATTCATAAACTTTAGATGCTTGGTTTTTTTTTTTTTATCCACGCAATCGCAGACTTTGTAGCAACACGAGCACGTAGCACTGCAATGTTGGCTTTATTGTATGAATCGAGATGAATAGTAGCACAGCGTGCGTGTTCTTTTTTTTTTTATCCACGCATCGCGTCAACCATACAACATATTCATCAAATCATCTAGGCCTGCACACTCTTTATTGTTTTATTCATAAACTTTAGATGCTTGGTTTTTTTTTTTTATCCACGCAATCGCAGACTTTGTAGCAACACGAGCACTGTAGCACTGCAATGTTGGCTTTATTGTATGAATCGAGATGAATAGTAGTACAGCGTGCGTGTTTTTTTCACGCATCGCGTCAACCTAGGTATTGTCTTGTACATGCAACATATTCATCAAATCGTTTCTTATCATCTTTCTTTCAGAGGAGGATGAGGATGAGGATGATGAGTTTGAGGAAGAACAGCCTAGGCCTGCACCCCGCCATCGCGGTAAAGGTAAATATTTACATTCAAAGTACCTTTTTGGCATGTGGAAGATTTACATCAAAGCCTAACCTCCGATTGACCCAAAACAATATGCTGTTGACCAAAACCTTCAAAGAATGACCGACATTACATAAAAGCGTAACCTCTGATTGACCCAAAACAGTTTCAAGTTTCAAAGAATGACGGGCATGACCTGAAATGTAACCATAATGTCATGTCATGTAAACATTGTTTGTAAAGATGTGTAATGTGTTCATCTGAAAGCCAGGTGGCAGCCTAGCATTTACATTGACACTCTGCCATCTTCCTGTCTGCCTGCCAGCTTAGGGGAGGGAATCATTAGCATTTGGTGTGAAGTCACACTATGAACACTTCACACTATGAACGAATCATTTGAATGATTCTTTTGAAATGAACGGGATTGCCCTCACTTGTGGACACAATTGGCTGTGAATTGATATTCTAATTGGTGCCAAAATGGCAGTTGTGAGCTTGTAGATCGGCTATTTTTGGCAAAGAGCTTTGGTGTAGAGGGGAAACAGACCAAGTACACAGTTTCACTGTGGCATCATGGCCAGAGCCCTGAATCTGGTAAAAATGTATTATACTTTTATATTATCCACTTGAACCCTATAGTGCTATAGTGTCCATATTCTGAGAACTTTAGCCAAAAATAGCAGATCTACAAGCTCACAACACCTCGCGCTGCGAGGCGTTGTGAGCTTGTAGATCTGCTATTTTCAGGGGAGGGAATCATTAGCATGACTTCACACTTTGTGAGCTTTAGTAACTGTATGACACACTACTGCTGCTAGGATTTATTGCCAAAAATAACAGATCTACAAAAAAATAGCAGATCTACAAGCTCACAACACCTCGCGCTGCGAGGCGTTGTGAGCTTGTAGATCTGCTATTTTCAGGGGAGGGAATCATTAGCATGACTTCACACTTTGTGAGCTTTAGTAACTGTATGACACACTACTGCTGCTAGGATTTATTGCCAAAAATAACAGATCTACAAGCTCACAACACCTCGCGCTGCGAGGCGTTGTGAGCTTGTAGATCTGCTATTTTCAGCATGCAACACCTGAGGCGTTGTGAGCTTGTAGATCTGCTATTTTCAGCATGCAACACCTGAGAGCAACCAAACATAAAATGACTCCACTAGTCCCTCCCCAATCTGAGTTCCCAGAGGTTCTTTTTCTCGCCACTAGGGGGGCGTCCTCCCTAACGTTTTAGTCTAGTTTTTTATTTTGTTGACGAAATTGTCAATATATTTAGTCTTAGTTTTAGTCATCACAGCTTAGTTTTTATTTCGTTTTTGTCAGTGAAAAAAACGCAGTCGACAAACATTTTTCGTCATAGTTTTAGTGGACAAAATCAACACTGGTTTTAGTCATAGTCTTTTGAATAAAATGTCATTTAGTGTCATGAGTTTGAATCCCTTCTTCTATGGCCTTACATTATGCATTACATTATCCTATAGTACATTATCCTACAGAACCTGAACACAAAAGTATGGTTTGGATCATTACACTAAAAGATCATAGAATCAAATGTGATAGAGGGGACTAAATTATGACTAAAACTAAATGACATTTTATTCAAAAGACTATGACTAAAATTACATCAAAATTGCTTGTATATCTGCTATTTCCACAGGATGAAAATGTATATTATTCGATTTTATAATGCATATTTTCATTTCAGGTACACCAGCTGCACCGCGAGGCCGCTCTCCAGCTCCCAGTGAAAGGGACGTGTCTCCGGTTCCAGACCTGGAGTCCACCAGTCCAGCTGGGCCTTCCTCAAGCAGGGACACGGGTAAGAATGTGTAATTCATTCATATAGATATCTTTCTATCCATTCCGGGGTGGCTGTAGCTCAGGAGGTAGAGTGGGTTGGCCAATGCTCCATGTGTCGGCTTTTCAAATCCCAGCTTCTCCTGTCTACATGTCAAAGTGTCCTTGGGCAAGACACTGAACCCCAAGTTGCTCCCGGTGAGCTGCCTTGCATGGTTTCCACCGCCACCGGTGTATGAATGTGGGTGAATGTAATGCACATTGTAAAGCGCTTTGGATAAAAGCGAGCTTGTAGATCTGCTATTTTCAGGGGAGGGAATCATTAGCATGACTTCACACTTTGTGAGCTTTAGTAACTGTATGACACACTACTGCTGCTAGGATTTATTGCCAAAAATAACAGATCTACAAAAAAATAGCAGATCTACAAGCTCACAACACCTCGCGCTGCGAGGCGTTGTGAGCTTGTAGATCTGCTATTTTCAGGGGAGGGAATCATTAGCATGACTTCACACTTTGTGAGCTTTAGTAACTGTATGACACACTACTGCTGCTAGGATTTATTGCCAAAAATAACAGATCTACAAGCTCACAACACCTCGCGCTGCGAGGCGTTGTGAGCTTGTAGATCTGCTATTTTCAGCATGCAACACCTGAGGCGTTGTGAGCTTGTAGATCTGCTATTTTCAGCATGCAACACCTGAGAGCAACCAAACATAAAATGACTCCACTAGTCCCTCCCCAATCTGAGTTCCCAGAGGTTCTTTTTCTCGCCACTAGGGGGGCGTCCTCCCTAACGTTTTAGTCTAGTTTTTTATTTTGTTGACGAAATTGTCAATATATTTAGTCTTAGTTTTAGTCATCACAGCTTAGTTTTTATTTCGTTTTTGTCAGTGAAAAAAACGCAGTCGACAAACATTTTTCGTCATAGTTTTAGTGGACAAAATCAACACTGGTTTTAGTCATAGTCTTTTGAATAAAATGTCATTTAGTGTCATGAGTTTGAATCCCTTCTTCTATGGCCTTACATTATGCATTACATTATCCTATAGTACATTATCCTACAGAACCTGAACACAAAAGTATGGTTTGGATCATTACACTAAAAGATCATAGAATCAAATGTGATAGAGGGGACTAAATTATGACTAAAACTAAATGACATTTTATTCAAAAGACTATGACTAAAATTACATCAAAATTGCTTGTATATCTGCTATTTCCACAGGATGAAAATGTATATTATTCGATTTTATAATGCATATTTTCATTTCAGGTACACCAGCTGCACCGCGAGGCCGCTCTCCAGCTCCCAGTGAAAGGGACGTGTCTCCGGTTCCAGACCTGGTTCCAGACCTGGAGTCCACCAGTCCAGCTGGGCCTTCCTCAAGCAGGGACACGGGTAAGAATGTGTAATTCATTCATATAGATATCTTTCTATCCATTCCGGGGTGGCTGTAGCTCAGGAGGTAGAGTGGGTTGGCCAATGCTCCATGTGTCGGCTTTTCAAATCCCAGCTTCTCCTGTCTACATGTCAAAGTGTCCTTGGGCAAGACACTGAACCCCAAGTTGCTCCCGGTGAGCTGCCTTGCATGGTTTCCACCGCCACCGGTGTATGAATGTGGGTGAATGTAATGCACATTGTAAAGCGCTTTGGATAAAAGCGCTATATAAATGCACCATTTACCATTTATTTACCATTCCATTTTCGATTCAGCTCTCCACATCTCTGCCAGCTTAGCCGTGAGATGTAAAAAATTGTTCTCTTTAGCTATCGGACCACAAGATTTACCATGTTTTATGACTAAAAACTAAGCTGTGATGACTGAAACTGGGAATAAAATGTTTATTGTCACATGTCTAAAACAAACTAAGAAATAATGCTGGTGTGAGGCTGTGAGCTTTCAACATCTCATCTCACAATGTGTCATACTGCAACACGTTGAGTTTGTAGATCTGTTATTTTGCAGGAAAGTTTTAGGCACCCAATTGAAACTACATTGCAGGCCACGACACTCTGTAGATGCAAATGATTCATTCAAAGGCTGTGAATTGATATTCATTTTATATATATATTATATATAATTGATATATTGGTGCCAAATAGCCAAAATGTAGATCTGCTATTTTGCAGGAAAGTTCAAGACAGAATACTCCCATAGAAATGCAAATTTAGGCACCCAATTGAAACTGGATTGACTAGAATAAATCACACATGCATGGTGTGATGTCTGGATCATGTAGATCATCTATTTTCAGCAAGTCTAAAACCCTAAAGTTTGTATGCGACCTGACTGTCGCTTATCTCCCGATTGTGGTGTCTTACTGGTATTTCTATAATTTATAGGTGGCAGCTCCTGGCGTGAGGAAGGTTGGGAACCTAGAGACATTCCATTCACTGGCACGCCTGGTCTGAGAGGGGCCGCTGCTGACATGCCCGCCGACGCGACCCCAGTCCAGTTCTTTGGGCTCATCATGACGGACGAGGTGGTCAAGTACATCGTCGATGAGACCAACATGTATGCACAGGAGGCTGCCATAACGGTACGTCTGTCACCTCACTGTTCCCTCCTTCCTGTGCAATGTTCACAATGTTTAGATGAAGTCGGAGTCAAAATAACAGATCTACAAGGCTAGTATAAGAGCTTGTATATCTGCTTTTTTTTTGGCTAAACAACAACAGATTTACAAGTTCACAGCATGTAATGCTGTAAATGTTTACTCAATGCCGTAAATGTCAAAAATAGCAGATCTACAAGGCTAGTAAAATACATTTTTACCAGATTCTCATGTGTGCCAGACATGTCTGCTCCCAGCTTACTGTCCTGTCATTGTAGAACACACACTGACAGCCTTCAGTATGTTTTGCTATGTCAGTGGGGGTATTTCTATGGATGTTTCTAAGTAGGGGTGTTTCTGACTAGCAATGTGAATAAAGATTATCTATTGTGACAGAAGTGAGAGACTGCACATCCAGAAATGACACACAAACCCATTTGTGAAGAGCAGAGAATATAATACTGTAATCACTCAATAAGGCTTTCATTTTTGAATCTACAGTGTCTCACTTCTGTCAATTCATTTCAATTCAATTCAATTCAAAGGAGATTTATTGGCATGAGAAAACATACGTTTACATTGCCAAAGCAAGTATAACGAATACAATAAAAACAGTTGAAAATGGGGAACATATATACAGTTGGAGGGAGTACGGCATTGAGTAAACAGAGCTATGTCGCAGTGTGCCATTTGTACAGGGTACAAATAGCATCATTATCAGCTCTGTTTCATACTGTATGTGCAGTATGAAGTTACTCTAACAGCAGCAGTGTGTCATACAGTTACTTTAGATGAAGTCGGAGTCAAAATAACAGATCTACAAGGCTAGTATAAGAGCTTGTATATCTGCTTTTTTTTTGGCTAAACAACAACAGATTTACAAGTTCACAGCATGTAATGCTGTAAATGTTTACTCAATGCCGTAAATGTCAAAAATAGCAGATCTACAAGGCTAGTAAAATACATTTTTACCAGATTCTCATGTGTGCCAGACATGTCTGCTCCCAGCTTACTGTCCTGTCATTGTAGAACACACACTGACAGCCTTCAGTATGTTTTGCTATGTCAGTGGGGGTATTTCTATGGATGTTTCTAAGTAGGGGTGTTTCTGACTAGCAATGTGAATAAAGATTATCTATTGTGACAGAAGTGAGAGACTGCACATCCAGAAATGACACACAAACCCATTTGTGAAGAGCAGAGAATATAATACTGTAATCACTCAATAAGGCTTTCATTTTTGAATCTACAGTGTCTCACTTCTGTCAATTCATTTCAATTCAATTCAAAGGAGATTTATTGGCATGAGAAAACATACGTTTACATTGCCAAAGCAAGTATAACGAATACAATAAAAACAGTTGAAAATGGGGAACATATATACAGTTGGAGGGAGTACGGCATTGAGTAAACAGAGCTATGTCGCAGTGTGCCATTTGTACAGGGTACAAATAGCATCATTATCAGCTCTGTTTCATACTGTATGTGCAGTATGAAGTTACTCTAACAGCAGCAGTGTGTCATACAGTTACTTTAGATGAAGTCGGAGTCAAAATAACAGATCTACAAGGCTAGTATAAGAGCTTGTATATCTGCTTTTTTTTTGGCTAAACAACAACAGATTTACAAGTTCACAGCATGTAATGCTGTAAATGTTTACTCAATGCCGTAAATGTCAAAAATAGCAGATCTACAAGGCTAGTAAAATACATTTTTACCAGATTCTCATGTGTGCCAGACATGTCTGCTCCCAGCTTACTGTCCTGTCATTGTAGAACACACACTGACAGCCTTCAGTATGTTTTGCTATGTCAGTGGGGGTATTTCTATGGATGTTTCTAAGTAGGGGTGTTTCTGACTAGCAATGTGAATAAAGATTATCTATTGTGACAGAAGTGAGAGACTGCACATCCAGAAATGACACACAAACCCATTTGTGAAGAGAGCAGAGAATATAATACTGTAATCACTCAATAAGGCTTTCATTTTTGAATCTACAGTGTCTCACTTCTGTCAATTCATTTCAATTCAATTCAATTCAAAGGAGATTTATTGGCATGAGAAAACATACGTTTACATTGCCAAAGCAAGTATAACGAATACAATAAAAACAGTTGAAAATGGGGAACATATATACAGTTGGAGGGAGTACGGCATTGAGTAAACAGAGCTATGTCGCAGTGTGCCATTTGTACAGGGTACAAATAGCATCATTATCAGCTCTGTTTCATACTGTATGTGCAGTATGAAGTTACTCTAACTCTAACAGTACAGTAACATGTATTACAGTAGCAGCAGCAGTGTGTCATACAGTTACTCTAACAACTATCAATTCATAGCTACATCCATGTATTGCATTGTATTGGTGGCAGCTTCTTTGAACACTAATCGTGACATGAAATGTTTATGTCGTCACTACAGGTCCAGCAGCGAGTGATCTCAACGCCACAAGCCAGGCTGGGTTCCTGGAAGGAAGTTGGCATCACAGAGATGAAAAACTTCCTTGGCCTCTACATCCTAGCTGGGATCCACAAGCTCCCCCAGTTTTGGATGTATTGGAGCACAGATCAAGTCCTGCAAACCCCCATCTTCCCCAAGACCATGACAAGGAACAACTTCCAGAGGCTCCTAAGGTGTGTGCACTTTGCTCACGGCGGTGACAATGACACGGACAGGATGTGGCGAGTAAGGCCGTTTCTCGATCTCCTGATCCCCAAGTTCCAGCAGCTCTTCTACCCCGGCCAGAACATCGCCATTGACGAGGGCATGCTGCTGTGGCGGGGACAGCTCGTCTTCAAGGTGTACAACCCCCTCAAGCCCATCAAATATGGCATCAAGAGCTACGTGTTGTGCGACTCCATCACAGGCTACTGTTACGCCATGAAGCCCTACCACGGGAAGAGCAGCAAGCTGATCGACACGGTGCTGTTCTTGTTGGGTGACCTGAAGGGGCGGGGCCATCATTTGTTCATGGACAACTACTACAACAGTGTAGATACGTCCCTACAACTGCTGGCTCTGGACACCCACACATGTGGCACGCTCAGGAAGCGTCGCGGCGAGCCACCCGCCATCAAAGATCTGACCCTGGGCTCACTGAAGGCGGGAGAGCATGTGATGGTCCACAATGGAAAGGCCATGATCGTTGTCTGGAGGGACAAGAAACTTGTCAAGTGCGTGTCCACGATCCACCCCGACCAGATGCTGACGACAGAGGATCGGTCGAGGGACAAGCAGAAGGTGCCCAGGCGGGAGAAGGTGACCAAGCCAAAGTGTATATTGGAGTACAACAAGTACATGCACGGGGTGGACTCTATGGACCAAATGATTGGTTATTATATGTGTGCGAGGAAGTCCCAGAAGTGGACAACCAAGTTCAGTTTCTATCTGATCCAGATCGCGCTCTACAATGCCTACATACTGTACAGAACGAGCAAGGAGAACTACTACCAGGAGCTGCTGAAAACGGACCCGCGGGCAAAAAAACCAAGGATCCTCTCCCACCTCAAGTTCATCCTGGCCGTCACAGACTCCTGGGTCAGCCTGAGGGAGGGTCGGCATGGGACAGACGAGGTCCAACCTGCTGGGGGCCACGTCCAAGATGTAGGGGGTCAGGAAGCAGAGGAGCTGGAGAGCCAGGACGAGGCTGGGGGTCAGGAAGCAGAGGAGGTCGAGCTGGAGAGCCAGGACGAGGCTGGGGGTCAGGAAGCAGAGGAGCTGGAGAGCGAGGACGAGGCTGGGGGTCAGGAAGCAGAGGAGGTGGAGCTGGAGAGCGAGGACGAGGCTGGGGGTCAGGAAGCAGAGGAGGTGGAGCTGGAGAGCGAGGACGAGGCTGGGGCTGTAGGGGGCCAAGAAGAAGAGGCGAGACCTAGCACCGGTACCGCTTGGTCCTCCCGTTACGACCCCCCAGAGAGACTGGATGTCAACATGCTAGCTCACAAAGCAGTACTCATCCCAATGCGCACAGGTGCCAAGAAACAGCCGTCCCGGCCTTGCAGAGTCTGCAAGGAGCAGTTTGGCAAGAGGATAGTGGGACAGAAAGCACCAAGAAAAGAGTCTCGCTATTGGTGCAAAAAATGTGAAGTGCCTCTCCACCTCGATGACTGCTTCGCGGCTTACCACACCTACAAGCACTACAAGCACTATGGCCGGAAGAAGCGGTGAAAGCCGCTTCCAAGGAGTGGCTGTGTGTGTCCCATGTCCATATATGGTCATTTCAGTCCAGAATGAACAGTAAATGTCTGTCACCTCATGTCCATATATGGTCATTTCAGTCCAGAATGAACAGGATTTATCTGTCCTTTACGTCCAGAATATGTGTGTAGTGTCTGTCCCGGTCTGATGATTGGATGCTTTGTTGATGACATGAGTGTAGACATACTGTGTACGGATTTGCGTGATTTCAGGGCAAAATCTGTTGGGGCGGTGTCCAAAAATGTGGGGCTGTATGGGACAGATCCATGTTGATGGCATGTGTGTAGACATACTGTGTACCGATTTGCGTGATTTCAGGGCAAAATCTGTTGGGCCAGTGCCCAAAAATGTGTTTGAAAAAATGTGACTGATGGTGGGGCTGGATGGGACAGATCCATGTTGATGGCATGTGTGTAGACATACTGTGTACCGATTTGCGTGATTTCAGGGCAAAATCTGTTGGGCCAGTGCCCAAAAATGTGTTTGAAAAAATGTGACTGATGGTGGGGCTGGATGGGACAGATTCATGTTGATGGCATGTGTGTAGACATACTGTGTACCGATTTGCGTGATTTCAGGGCAAAATCTGTTGGGCCAGTGCCCAAAAATGTGTTTGAAAAAATGTGACTGATGGTGGGGCTGGATGGGACAGATCCATGTTGATGGCATGTGTGTAGACATACTGTGTACCGATTTGCGTGATTTCAGGGCAAAATCTGTTGGGCCAGTGCCCAAAAATGTGTTTGAAAAAATGTGACTGATGGTGGGGCTGGATGGGACAGATTCATGTTGATGGCATGTGTGTAGACATACTGTGTACCGATTTGCGTGATTTCAGGGCAAAATCTGTTGGGCCAGTGCCCAAAAATGTGTTTGAAAAAATGTGACTGATGGTGGGGCTGGATGGGACAGATCCATGTTGATGGCATGTGTGTAGACATACTGTGTACCGATTTGCGTGATTTCAGGGCAAAATCTGTTGGGCCAGT
>NW_027664846.1:120000-213272 GCF_963921795.1 Nannobrachium achirus
CCATACTTTCTTTATGACAGTGCTTTTTTGCAGAGGTGGAAAAAGTACTCACATTTTGTACTTAAGTAAAAGTATCAATACTGCACTGTAGATGTACTCCGTTACAAATGTCCAGAATTCAAAATGTACTTGAGTAATGAAAGTATTGGCATCAAAATGTACTTAAAGCACCAAAAGTAAAAGTACTAAATGTTTGAAAATAGCCGATCTACAAACTCACGTGTTGCGATGCGACGCGTTGTGAGCTTGTAGATCTGCTATTTTCAAATGGCCAAGGTATAAAATAGGGCTAAAGTGGTTTATGTATGTTTTATAATATTATAATTTATATCTGAAAAGTAATATGTAACTAAAGTTTTCAAATAAATGTAGTGGAGTAGAAGTACAATATTTGGATCCCAGATGTAGTGGAGTAGGCCTATTGAAAACTGGAAAAACTCAAGTAAAGTACAAATACCTCAAAACTGTACTTAGTTACTTTACACCACTGCTTTTTTGAGAGGATCCAAGGTGGTCCCCAGCTAAAGAGTTGGACTTGGTAGTTGGTAACCAAATGGACCACCTTATCTGTAACTGTAAGCATAAAACAAATGGACCCACCCGTAAGCGTAAAATTAACCCAAATGAACACGTACGGGTCCATTTGGTTTGGCTCCGCCGACCACGGCATCACGCTCGTGGACCCCGAAAACCCCTGACCCGGCCTCCGATTGTGGGTGTTTGAGCGAGGGAACGCATGGTGGGGAGAGGGGACTTAAGTAGGCTACAGACAGACAGACAGACAGACAGACAGACAGACAGACAGAGAGATGACAATCATGTGCGTAAACGCACCTTACAGCATTATATTTTGGATTGTACATTGTACTACTTGTACATAATAAACACGTTATAGCCTATACCGTTTTATATAGCAGGTGAGGTTCATTTTGCACAATGAATTAGCCTAAATTACCATTTGATAGCGCACTATGGGAACGGGATAGCATGCACGTATAGGCTATAGGCTATAGGGCTTTATCTTGGCGATAAGATTTGCACTGTCAAATGTCAATAAGTAAGTGCAGGGTTGTTGTAAAAAGTAGGACTAGGAAGCTTACTAGGAATAGATCTCCTTTAAGTTGACCTTGTACCAGTGAACTGTACTGTCATGAAACTGTACCTTTTCCTATGCAAACTTCTAAAAAAGTCTTCAATCAATGAATCAATCAATCAATCAATCAATCAATCAATCAATCAATGTCTGCAGGCTGTCTGTCTGTCTGTCTGTCTGTCTGTCTGTCTGTCTGTCTGTCTGTCTGTCTGTCTGTCTGTCTGTCTGTCTGTCTGTCTGCCTGCCTTCCTGCCTGCCTATACCTACCTACCTACCTACCTACCTACCTACCTACCTACCTACCTATCTATCTATCTATCTATCTATCTATCTATCTATTTATCTATCTATATCTATCTATCTATCTATCTATCTATACATAATAAACATGTTATAGCCTATAGTTTACACGTTTTATATAGCAGGTGCAGGTTCATTTTGCACAATGAATTAGCCTATACAGTAAATTACCATTTGATAGCGCACTGGGAACTGGATAGCATGCACTTGGCTATAGGGCTTTGTCTTCAGGTGATAAGAATTGCACTGTCAAATGTCAATAAGTAAGTGCAGGGGACAATGTTGTAAAAAGTAGGCATTAAGTGTCACCGCTGCTGCGGGTCTGTCTGTCTGTCTGTCTGTCTGTCTGTCTGTCTGTCTGTCTGTCTGTCTGTCTGTCTGTCTGTCTGACTTTGAGTAGCCTATCTACAAAAGTGCTATAGCCTATCGTATGTAAATTATTATTATTATAACCCTTATTATTATTATCATCATCATCATCATCATCATCATCAAAACTGGTGTTTAAGCAAGCCAGCTCTACCCAACTCTACCGAATTTTCTAC
This sequence comes from Nannobrachium achirus, assembly GCF_963921795.1. Taxonomy (NCBI): domain Eukaryota; kingdom Metazoa; phylum Chordata; class Actinopteri; order Myctophiformes; family Myctophidae; genus Nannobrachium; species Nannobrachium achirus. Next base: position 121,939 of record NW_027664846.1, read on the forward strand.
TTAAGTTAAAGTATGGTTATGTGTGTTTTGTAATATTATAATTTATATCTTCAAAGTAACCACAGTTTTAAGATAAATAGAGTAAAAATACAATATTTGGATCCGATATGTAATAGAGTAGCCTAGGCCTAGATAGGCCAATGTAAAGTACTGGAAATTGGACATACTCAAGTAAAGTACAAATACCTACAAGTGCAGTCAGTAGGCCTACTCAAATGCATTTTATACACAAGTTGTTGCAAAATAAGTAAATAAATCATATAGATAACTGCTCACGGTGTCTAGAAAAAGCACCAGTTTTTGTTTGTATTGTGTTTACAATTAGGTAAAAAAGAAACCTTAGAAAACCGTTAAAACAACAGGATAAACCGTACAAATCCTGCGGTGCACGAGGAACCCGGTCGGTCTTGCACCCCTGATAGAAGAGGCTAGAATCGCCCATGCATACATACATACATACATACATAGGTCTACAATACATACATACATACATACACAGACAGACAGACAGACAGACAGACAGACAGACAGACAGACAGACAGACAGACAGACAGTTACAGACAGCCTGTTCCCCGGGCGCGCTACGGCCGAAAAAACTCGCGGAGGGGGGGAAAAGGGGGGGGGAGAAAAGAGAAAACAGCGCCTGTTGCGTCCTGAGGACATCATCACTTCTGCTGGATTGAATGAACAGTTCGCACAACAACCACGCACGCACGCACGCGCACACGCACGCACACACGCGCACACACACACACACACACACACACACACACACACACATACACACACACAGAGTGTGTTATGTCATTGTTTCTCAACCAGTCCACCAGTGGTCCTTGAGGAGGTTCCAGGTGGTCCCCATCCCATTTAAATGATGCGAGAGTATAGACAACTTATGGACCCCTTATGGATCTTTTAACTCTTGAGAGCGTAAATGAAACCAAATGGACCAGAGAGAGAAATAAGAAGAATAAAGGGGAAAGGATAAAAATGAAAGGAAAAGATCGGTGTAGCCTACCGGTGTGCGTGCGTAAAAAAATAGAATGAGAAGAAAACTGTGTAGCCTAATAACGGCCTGGCCAGGCTGTTACAAAATAAATCCAAATATATAGCAATATAAAACTATAGGTGGCGCCGTGGCGGCATTCACTTCAAAGCCTGTGTGTAGGTGGAATAGAGGCGCGCAGCGCACACAATAGGTGTCTATTTACGTAAAGTGGATAGGTTGGCTATAGGCCAGATAAAGACGGACGGACGGACGGACGGACGGACGCACAAGTTGTCTGTCGGGAGCGCACAAGCTGGGCGCTGCTGCCTGCTGCAGTAGGCCTACTAATTTACAATGACAAATTGTAACAGGTCAATTTGGGTTTTCCATAGGACTATAATATATTGAACATCAACAGAGGAACAGACCAATAAGAGCGCTATTAGCTATTCTAACAGGGACGCTGAATCTCTTTCTCTGAGGCTGCACTCACACTGAGACACACTTTTTTTTTAAAAGTTCAGTCAAAGTTGTGTGTTCAGTCAAAGTCTGTTCCAAAAAAGAATACATTTCCCACAATGCTTTGCGGAAGTGGGCGGTTCTGCTTGAGGAGGAAGCAGATATGGTATTTGGCCATGTAGTTCTTTTGGAGGTGTCATCGGGTGAAGGCAGAGTACCTGCTGCTTTTTGGTGACAGGTAAAATGGATTTACAAGCTCACAGTGTGCCACCATGCGACACGTTGTGAGCTTGTAGATCTGCTATTTAAAAAAGTTTCTTTTAACAAAATATTTGTATGTTTCAGTATTGATACTTTTATTTAAGCAATAATTTTGAGTATTTTTTTCACCACTATATAAAGCTTTCATTTTATTATGAATAGCACATTCAATCAATTGCATCTGTGTAGGCATCACTGTCACCATGTATGACATGTAAAGAAATATTTGTAATATTCATTGTTATTGTCGAATGTTTACTGTTACACACACTTAACTTTAATTGTGGGCTCGCCTGGAAGGCGAGCACACGTATGTTATCTTCATTATTTATTTCTATATTTATATACTAGTCAGTATCTCCTCAAAACTTTGGCGCGCTTCATCTCCTACACGCTTACACCTTTCAACACCATTCAAATTTTTATGTGTTCAGCTTACTGAGGACACGTGTGCTTGTATTTTTGGTTTTGAAATGTTTTGTAGTATAAATATAAAAAAATAAAATGTTTAACTTTAAGCACCCAATGCATTTCCAATGGGTTTAGTGAGTGGGGACAGAGTGGAGAGAAGGATAATAGACCCATGTTTATGTTAAGGCGCTGTGGCTGCAGTGTTCACACTTCAGATATGCTATCTATATCATTGCGTTCACACAGGTCTGCTCTCTGATTTGATCCAAATATCTAAGCTTTGTGATGTATATATTCTGAGTTAAAACTACAAATATCTATAAATGTCCCTCTCCACTCTACTGATTGAGACAGCTGTGATTAAAGGCCTGTCTGTCATTGGCTGTTCTGTGGTGCTGCAAAGTAACTAAGTACATTTACTCAAGTATATACAAGTACTTGTACCTACAGTACAATTTTGAGGTACTTTTACTCTACTTTCCATTTTTGTTACATATACTCTACTATAAATACAGCATTTGACAGCCTCAGTTACTTGTTACTTTGCAGATTTTATTATTAATAAAAAACATAGATGGACCACTTAATACTGCTATGAAGTTGATCTACAATGTGCACACGCACGCACGCACGCACGCACGCACACACACACACACACACACACACACACACACACACACACACACACAAACAACTGTTACTGTGTTACTGTGAAGACGTTTGCTTGTATTTGTCTTTGAGACATGTTTTGTAGTGTTTTAGAAATTGTTCTTAAAAAGAATAAGGTTTTAGGATCCCGGGCAATGGGATTTACAGTATATATCCTAGAACCCGCAGGGACAATCAGCCGTATTAGTGGTTGTTGTTGGTTTTCAGGGAGATATCACAACCGATGCATTTTCAAATCAGATCCACAAACACAATAAAAGTCATGCTCCACTCCTCAGTCTGGAGTGGCCACATAGAAGAACGCCTTGGTTATAGACATAGTGGAGGACAGATGTGATCTGGGATTGTTAACCTACAGTATATGCACTCAATATACACCTCTAGAACACATAGAATATGTACAGTAAGGTTCAGTAGAGTACAGTAAAAGTACAGTTAGGTTCAGTAGAGTACAGTAAAGTACAGTAAGGTACAGTAAAGTACAATAAAGTACAGTAAAGTACAATAAAGTACAGTAAGGTACAGTGGAGTAACGTAAATTACAGTAGAGTACAGTAAAGTACAGTATAGTAAGGTACAGTAGAGTACAGTACAGTAAGGTACAGTACGGTACAGTAGAGTACAGTATAGTATAGTACAGTAAGGTACAGTAGAGTACAGTAAAGTACAGTACAGTAAGGTACAGTACAGTAGGGTACAGTAGAGTACAGTAAAGTAAAGTAAGGTACAGTACAGTAGAGTACAGTAAAGTACAGTAAGTTACAGTAGAGTACAGTAAAGTACAGTAAGGTACAGTAAAGTACAAAACAATACAGTAAGGTACAGTAGAGTACAGTAAAGTACAGTAGAGTACAGTAAAGTACAATAAAGTACAGTAAAGTAGAATAAAGTACAGTAAGGTACAGTGGAGTACAGTAAAGTACAGTAGAGTACAGTAAAGTACAGTAGAGTACAGTAAAGTACAGTATAGTAAAGTACAGTAGAGTACAGTACAGTAAGGTACAGTACGGTACAGTAGAGTACAGTATAGTATAGTACAGTAAGGTAGAGTACAGTACAGTAAGGTACAGTAAAGTACAGTAAGGTACAGTACAGTAGAGTACAGTACAGTACAGTACAGTACAGTAAGGTACAGTACAATACTGTAGGGTACTGTACCTTACAGTACCTTAAAGTATCCTATTTGTTGGGTTGGAATCGAGCCCACACTGTTTCGAAGGAACAGTATTTCTAGTTTATTTATAATATTTTTCGTTCTGAAATGGAGGTTTCATGTCACTGCAGTGCAGACAGGCTCTGCTACTGTGGAGTGGAGTACTAAACTACAAGTGAACACACCTGTGTGGGATTGCATCATGGCCTCTCTGTCCTATTGGTTGGCAGTTGAACCCTGCCCTTCTGTCTCATCAAGTGCAGCTGGTCTGCCCTCTAACGCTTGCCTACAACAGTCCCTGTGCTTGTGTGCTTGTGTGCTTAATTGTGTGCTTGTGTGCTTGTGCTTAAGCAACACCACAGGACTCTCACAAGCACTCAAACCATGTAGGCCAGTCAATCTAAGCTAAAAAAAGGGCCTGACCCAAAAGAAATTGCAATAGTAATGGTTCAAGGTTTTTTATGATCCTTAGAGTCATCCAAATAACATATTAAAAGTTGTGAATTATATATTTAGTGGATCAAGGTGAATTCAGGGGGTTCAAGTTTGGGTCCCTTCACTTACTATACAGGAAAAAAGACCCCCAAAAATCTTATTTAAGTAGCATGTGAGGGGTCTAACTAGGGGTTTTTCATGATTCTGAATCCATTGCAAGCATTTGTTTTGCACGAAAAACATTCCTTGGGCTAGAAACGGACACTACAAAACTATGGATTAGTGATGAGTCATCACTTTTCTGGGGCCAGCTCCGTTTTGTGGTGTCCACTTTTAACCTGACGAATGTTTTTTGTGCAAAACAAATGCTTGCAATGGATTCAGGATCATGAAAAACCCTAGTTAGACCCCTCACATGCTACTTAAAGAAGATTTTTTGGGGGTCTTTTTTTCCTGTATAGTAAGTGAATGGACTCAAACATGAACCCCCTGAATTTACCTTGATCCACTAAATATATAATTCACAATTTTTAATATGTTATTTGGATGACCCTAAGGATCATAAAAAACCTTGAACCATTACTATTGCAATTTCTTTTGGGTCAAACCTTAGATTGACTAGCCTAATGTGGCTTCCATCCGGAATGCATTGTGCTGTCTCTGCCCCCCCCGCTCCCCCCACACAACTCTCACTAGACTTTGTGCCTTTAGGTCTGTAGCCGGCCCCAGTCCTCCTGAGTCCCGACCGTTGGAGTCGCGCAGCTATTTCATATTGGATTAAACAAACAAAACTAATTTGGAGTGAATGTCATTGCGCGCAGTCAGTTAAATGATGATGGAGAGTTGTACATGAAACCAAATGGACCCGTACGTGTTCATTTGGGTTAATTTTACGCTTACGGGTGGGTCCATTTGTTTTATTCTTACAGTTACAGATAAGGTGGTCCATTTGGTTACCAACTACCAAGTCCAACTCTTTAGCTGGGTCAGCCTGGGGACCACCTTGGATCCCCTCAAAAAAGCAGTGGTGTAAAGTAACTAAGTACATTTACTTATTACTGTACTTAAAGGAGTAGTTCACCCCCAAAATGACTTTTTTTTCTATTGATTACTCATGCCATGGAGAGTAGAATTCAATAATATTTTTTGTTTTTTGTCACATTCCTAAGACAAAAATTTTATTTGAGTAAATTTACCCCCATTGATTCCGGAAATTAATGGGGGTAAATTTATTGTTATCACATTTATGTCTTAGGAATGTGACAAAAAACTAAAAATATTATTGAACTCTACTCTCCATGGCATGAGTAATCAATAGAAAAAAAGTCATTTTGGGGGTGAACTATACTCCTTTAAGTACAGTTTTGAGGTATTTGTACTTTACTTGAGTTTTTCCAGTTTTCAATACTCCACTACATCTGGGATCCAAATATTGTACTTCTACTCCACTACATTTATTTGAAAACTTTAGTTACATATTACTTTTCAGATATAAATTATAATATTATAAAACATACATAAACCACTTTAGCCCTATTTTATACCTTGGCCATTTGAAAATAGCAGATCTACAAGCTCACAACGCGTCGCATCGCGACACGTTGTGAGTTTGTAGATCGGCTATTTTCAAACATTTAGTACTTTTACTTTTGGTGCTTTAAGTACATTTTGATGCCAATACTTTCATACTTTTACTCAAGTACATTTTGAATTCTGGACATTTACTTGTAACGGAGTACATCTACAGTGCAGTATTGATACTTTTACTTAAGTACAAAATGTGAGTACTTTTTCCACCTCTGCAAAAAAGCACTGTCATAAAGAAAGTATATGGTATAGGTCCTCCTCCATTGCATGCAATTAATCCCTACATTCCGTTTAATTAATTAATTGCATAAGAAATAGTAAAATAGGCAGAACATGTAGGCCTATAGGTGACAAAAATCAGTAAACATGTGACACATAGAGTATTAGGCCTTCATGATATTAATTAAACCAGTCCAGCGCATGCATGCGTAGGCTATAGATTGAATTTGTTCAAGTAGGCCTAATGGGGAACGGCGCCGGTGGTCCGCGAACGGCTTGGCGGACCCCCAGGAGTCCTCCTGAGAAGCGGGGGGGGGGGGGGGGGGGGGGGGGGGGGGGCAGCGCAGGTTGTGCATGGTTGGCATGGTTACCAGCTCACTGAGCTCAGGGACCCCCTGAACGGCGGAGTGACAGGCGGGAGGCGCGGACCCCCCATTGCTTACACAACCTCCAAGCACAGGTGAAATGTTGCCACCTGCTGGACTGTATAAATAACTGCAATCTGAAAACATGCATCGTCCATTTTTCAGACTTCGTGCGTATATGAGTGGTCGTCGTGTGCGCTGAATGGTTGCAATGCATGAAAATACACGCGAAGCCTTGAAATTCCAGAGTACAGTTGTGAAAGTTTGCACGGTATGGATGTTATGCACGAAGTAGTCTAATTGTGAAGAGGAGAGGTAAACATGGGACATTATTCGTCGCAGTTAAATGGCATGCTTTGTAGAAAAAATTGGCTTGGTGTTGTAAAAATGATCCACAAACACGTACAAAGATTATAATTTTTTCTGCGAATTGCATTTTTCTTTTTGCGAGGTTGTTTTTTTTCTGCAAAGTGTTTCATTTACGAAGACGAAATGCATAATATGCAAGTAGAGCCTACATATTTCTTATGTATCTTTTTTATACAAGGCATCAAGATTGTGTACGAAATTGTAATTACCACGAAAACAGAGGTAAAAAAGGGACTTTATTCGTCGTAGTTAAATGGCATGCTTCGTAGAAAGAATGTGAACGCAAACGCGTACAAAGATTATAATTTGTTCTGCGAATGCTATTTTTCTTTTTGTGAGGTCGTTTTTTTCTGCGAAGTGTTTCATTTATGAAGACGAAAACCACAAAATTCACGTATACCTTAGTGATTTTTTGCGAAGTGTTTCATTTTCAAAGACGAAACACACATAAATCACGAGTTAGACTGAAAAACCATACGACAACACTGAAAAAACGTACGAAAAAGTAAAGTCCAATAAAAACTTCCATAGAAGACAACCAAACTAGTCTCAGTCCACTGCAACAATCCTCTTCACAGACACTGAATGTTGGTCTCAGTCCAACAATCCTTCTGCACTGACTGTTGGTCTCAGACAGAGTGAGTCTCTACAACAATCCTTCTACACTGACTGTTGGTCTCAGAGTGAGTCTGCAACAATCCTTCTACACTGACTGTCCTGAGTGCAGTCACCTGTGAGGACCAGCTGAGACTGCTCTGGTGATGAGCTGTTGAGTGTGTGTGTGTGTGTGTGTGTGTGTGTGTGTGTGTGTGTGTGTGTGTGTGTGTGTGTGTTACCAGTGTTGGGCGCGTTACTGACAAATAGTAACTCGTTACCGTTACTAGTTACTTCACTTCAAAGGTAACTCAGTTACTTTACTGATTACTCACACCAGAAAGTAATGCGTTACTGTGAAAAGTAACTTTTTAGTTACTTTTTCGTTTTTAGTTAAGTAATTTTTAGTAATGGTTAGGAAAAAAGGGATTTAAAGGTTGAACGTTAGGTAGGCCTACACGGATTGACCTAATAGTCTGCATGGTTAAACTTTATAGCTTGTAATCCAAAAGAGAAATTAGACATTTGCCTGTGACCCAAACTAGTGAAAACAGCAGATCTCCAAGCTCACAACGCATTGCTTTGCTTTGCGTTGCGTTGTGAGCTTGGAGATCTGCTATTTTCACTATTTCTTAAATATATTTGTGTTCTAATTTAGGCTGTCAGTCGATTAATGCTGCATGCCTGAAGAAGGCCTATCACCAAAAGCTACTGTATTTAACTGGAAATAAAGAACATGATTTCCTCCATTTAATTTTTCATTAGGACAGATTTAAAATGAATAAACGTTTACAGCATCCTTATTCTAAGAGCATATTCACCCAAAGTAAGCTTGTAGATCGTCTATTTTTGGTGAAGAGAGTTGATGGAAAAATAGTGCAACGGGTGTTTTACAAAGCAAGCATGAGGCATTAGAGGGTCTAAATTGGTTTAACTGAAGCAATAGGCTATTGATAAATGTATTATCAATAGCCTAAATCTAAAATGTAAATGTATTCAAGCAAAATCTTAATGCAAAACGATTGTCTTGAAAGCTGAAAAATAAATAAGGCTGCATGTACCTTATCTGACTCTAGACTGTTCCTTTCAAATATTTAAGGGCAAAATATTACCTCATGACACTGCTGCTGTTGTTTTGGGACTGTTACATACTGTATAGCCTACATTCCTGTTGCTTAATGTAGACCTACTTTGTGAAACTATCAGAGGAGACTAGGACTAACGATCTTTAACGGGTTTCACCTGGACATGCATTGATTAATCCAGCTTCAGCGTGTGGACTGACACACACCACAACAAAGTGAATACTTTTTTTTCAACAACTGAGAAACGAGAGGTGGTTTTCCTTTGAAACTGGCTAAAATAAAGGGCCATTTATAGGATGTCTTTTTCTGTAGCTTGCAAGCAACTGCAGCTTTTGCAGGGCTGTTATGAAAGAGAAAGTGAACTCCTGCTTAGACCGTCTGGATGCAGGAAAGCCTAGTGGATGCGCTTCTCTTTTTTTTTTTTTTTTTTTTTTTTAGACGACATTGACACAGGATTATGGAATATATCCTTAAATTGTGGATCTATTGTTTATGGCGAGTAACATCAGATGGATTCACTCACGGATCACGGGCAAGTCATTTATTTATTTATCTTTGCAAGACCGAGACACAGGGGCTCTCTCTCTCTCTCTCACACACACACACACACACACACACACACACACACACACACACACACACACACACACACACACACACACACACACACACACACACACAGTGACACAACACAACCATCGGAACACATTAAGTGTCGGGTGTCTGCAGTAGGAACATTCAGTAGACTACAACACTGCATGCTGCAGCTCATTTTGTCTGCATAAAAAAAGACTGAGTAACGCTAAAAGAACGAAAGAACGCAGCTGTAGTAACGGTAACTGAGTTACTGAATAAAAAAAAAAGAATGCGTTAGCGTACTCGTTACTGAAAAAAAGAACGGCGTTACAGTAACGGATTACTTTGTAATGCGTTAGTCCCAACACTGTGTGTTACTGTGTTCAATGCTGGCTCACACACCTTGTGTCAGTCAGTCAGTCATAATTATTTTGTTGTATGTTCCACATTCCTAAGATAAAACAATGATTATAGTACATTTACCCTCGTTGATTCTGAATGGGGACCCAAATGCATGTTGGTCAGAATCAATGGGGGTACATTTACTTTAAATTTACCCCCATTGATTCTGACCCAAATGCATTTTGGTCCCCATCCAGGGCCTTATTTTGGGTCCCCATCCAGAATCAATGGGGGTAAATTTACTATAATCAATATTTTTTTGTATTAGGAATGTGACTATATATATATATATATATTAAACTCAAGTCTCCATGGCGTGACTAATCCATAGGAGGAAAAAAAGTCATTTGGGGGGTGAACTACTCCTTTCATTGTTGAGGTCAGTTGTTGCACTAGGTACTAGAGAGTTTAAATTGGATCATTGTTATTCTATATGTCATTTATTCGTAAACCTAAGTTTATGATCCTCATCTACTGCGTTTGTCTGAGTTCCTGCACTTGGTTCCTACAACACCAGTTCCTGCATTCTATGATCCTATAGTTTACTGAGACGCTACGCTGTCTCTCTGCATTCTATGATCCTATAGTTTACTGAGACGCTACGCCGTCTCTCTGCATTCTATGATCCTAATGTAATGATAATAATGATAATGAATACCTACTCCTCCCGCGGGGGAAATTCAGATATCGCAGCCCAACCCAGCTGCTTTTTTTTAATCAGCTTTGACCCAGCTGAACTCTACCCAGTGATGCCCACAAGGAGCGCAAGGGGGAAGGGGAGCAGTGGTAACTGGAGTGGGGAATCGTACCTGCGACCTCTGGGGCCTCCGGAGTCTTAGGGGTGGACACTAACCACTCAGCCACCACTGCTCATCCTATAGTTTACTGAGACGCTACGCTGTCTCTCTGCATTCTATGATCCTATAGTTTACTGAGACGCTACGCTGTCTCTCTGCATTCTATGATCCTATTGTTTACTGAGATGCTACGCTGTCTCTCTGCATTCTATGATCCTATAGTTTACTGAGACACTACGCTGTCTCTCTGCATTCTATGATCCAATAGTTTACTGAGACACATTGTCAAAGTTCATCAAATAGGCACCATTTGGCATTTTCCATTTAAAGATGACATTTTGACCCTGTACAAACAATTGTAAACTTGCATCAAGTTTATGAATAAAACATTTTAAGAATATTATATGTTTCACCAGTTTCAGTCTTATTTATGTTTGGGTCTGTGGACTATTACTAATGTCTATTTGACAGGTGGTATTTCCTGGCATTTGCTTACTGTACAATTCTTCAAACTGTTAAAATAATATCCTAAGTTTAGGCTCAAATATGAATGTTAAACAATCTGCTCTCTTGACATTAATAGCTGAGAGAGATGAAACAGGGACCCCCACTACAGGGACCCCCAGCAGGAGACCCCCACTACATATTTTAGAGAATCGTGACGCAGATTAAACCTCTTCATGGTTCAAGGTTGTACTTTATTGTTACGTCTTTTGTACAGGTACATAAGAGTAAAATTTGTTTTTTGTTTGGCATCCTTCAGTCAATGCAGTCGTATATAAAAAAAAAACAATATAATAACAGCAAACCACATCTAAAAATAATAATAATAATAATCCAAAAAGGAGTGCAAAAGGCAAAAAGAGCAACAGTAAAAGAAAAGAGCATCCTCAGATGTACATGTGCAAAAAGTTTGGCATATTCTATACGCCAACAGCATATTTTTCCAGTAGTTGCTACTGTACTGTACTTAACTTTTGTAAACATCTTCACAGAGTGTTCTATGTGCAACAGATTAATATATTCAACTTCACAGTATGCATTTATGTACAGTAGGTGCAATTCGACTTCACAAGGAGGGAACGTAAGGGGTATGTACAGTAGGTGCAATTCAACTTCACAAGGAGGGAACGTAAGGGGTTGGGGGCTGTGGCGCTAGCGATTCCTTTTTCCCTGGATCTTTCTCGTTTTTGACAGTTCGTTCATGTGCCTGACTGTTCGTGGAAAGAAGCTCTTTTGCAGTCTGTTGCTGGTAGCTTTGAGACTGCGTAGACGTTTTCCATGAGGCAGCATCTTGAACAGACTGTGGTTGGGATGGTGAGAATCTTTCATGATTCCACAGGCTTTGTTGACACAGCGCTCGTCGTACAATGCTTGTGTAGTGATACGCGGAAGCGGGGATTGAACCCGGGACTCCCACTCGCCAGTCCAACGCACAACCAGTCGTGCTAATAGGGCTGAGCCCGATTAGCAGGGCTGTTGTCGCTGGTTCATGGCTGGTACTAACTCTGGGGGCTACAATCACCCCCCTGATCTTTGGAGCGCACCCTCGCGCTTCACACTTCACGCCGTGGACCGCCGCACACGACGTGGACCTGTCCCTCACGCGAGGATACCACGCTCCTCATCCTGCCGACAACGCCAGATTGTAGTGATACACGGAAGCGGGGATTGAACCCGGGACTCCCACTCGCCAGTCCAACGCACAACCAGTCGTGCTAATAGGGCTGAGCCCGATTAGCAGGGCTGTTGTCGATGGTTCATGGCTGGTACTAACTCTGGGGGCTACACTTGGATTGGGGGGAGATCGCATCCACTGATGCGTTCGGCTGTCCGCACAACCCTCTGCAGGGCCTTGCGATTGAGGTCAGTGCAGCTGCCATACCAGGCAGTGAAGCAGCCAGTCAAGATGCTCTCCGTGGTGCCCCTGTAGAAAGCCCGTAGGACTTTGGGACCCATCCCAGCTTTCTTCAGTTTCCTGAGGAAGTAGAGGCGCTGTTGAGCTTTCTTGATGTCATAGACATCTTTCTAGATCAGAGCTACTCAACTTAAAGGTGCCTCCACACCGAAAATACTACAGGAGACTCTTTCTAACTGTTCACAGACTGCAAAGAACTGCAGAAAACTAAGCCGACTGTAGTTACTGTACGCAGTTGTGCGCGTGCGCACTGTGTTGCCAGGTCTGCTCGATATAAACGGCTTTGATCCTGTTTTCTTATAATGTTGCTAGTTGTGGGTTACTTTTATTTGGGCTTGTTTCTGAAGTTATTGCTTAGTTGGCCTTGCTTTCAACATTCATTTAGAAAATAGCTAATGTAATAGAGCTCAATAGGTGAAACTGGTCGTTTTCTTTTGGGCTTGTAAGCATAGACCTGGTCTCTTGTTTCACTCACAGAATCTGGCAATCGGACGGGGGAAGCGGAGATTTTACTCTGTGCGGTGTTTGTTTTCTGCTCTTACCAATACAACACACATCACTATTACTAGCATTGGTTTGGAGTTTATTAGTATAGGACATTGAGAATTGAGATCAAGAATATGCTATTAGTAAAAATGTGCAATGGGAAAATGTTTCTGGCTTATTTTGGCTTGGTTTTGCAGCAGTAGCAAACTAATGGTCCATTCTACAACTCCCTCAATCCTTCCAACGGCCAGGGGCGACTCAACAAAACTGGGCAAGTGCAGTCTTCCAGTTTTCCGTCGATACTGGTCGATAGCGTTCCCGACCCGCTGCCGAAAACCTGCCGATTATCTCCCTGTCAGCACAGACGCTTTCTGCCGCCTTCCGCCACCGATTCGTGGCCGAATCGGTTGGGTTAAAAGTGCACTTAAGATGGCTTAGGGGCCACTCAGCAAAATACAAAAAGTCCAAGGGCTGCAAGCAAAATATTACGGAGCTGTTTTGGACGTTTAGAGAATGATTTTGTAACACACTACATGAGTAGTCTAAACATTCAGGAAACACACAGAAAACATTTCCATCTATAAGGCCAAACCTCATTGAACAAAAAGATTGTCATGGAATGATTAATGATGAAATGAGGAAGTTTCTTCTTTTGGAACAAACACAATAGCAAAAAAGTCTTGTATGAAACAAAGTCGTTTTCTATTGGTTTTGGAGAGAAACTGAAAAATGTGTCCACAATGAAAGTAGACAAAATATATTTGTATTGGTATGACCATGTCCATGGCGGGCCGCATAGACATGCTGCAGAGGCCACATGGGGCACCACGGACCGCAGGTTGAATAGCGCTGGTCTAGATTATCACACAAACATTTGGTGGTCCTCCTGTAGTATCTCTGAGGACCCCTCAGGGGACGCCATCAGAGCCATATGCCTTGTCTTATGCAACAGAGTTAGAAATATCCCTGTGTTAATTTCTACAAAATCTATGAGCTTGCCTTTCAATGTACTGTGCTATAGCCACCTGGTGGACAAACAGTGCAGCTGCATGCAGTGTCCCTTAGTGCACACCGTAGTTTTGCTTCAGCAGAGGAAGTGAATTCCATGCTGCAGGTAGGGACCATGACAACCACAGATATAAAGAGCTAGATGCCTCGTTCACCTCTGCAGTTAATTGGAGCGATGTGCAAAAGTTCTAGCCCGGACTTCCTGGAAAACCAAGGGAACGCTGTCAGTCAAAGTGACTACTGGCCAATCACAGCGTGTCTTTTCCGTGACTTATCCAAGGACCACAATTCATTTCAACAGAGCCAGTTCCGATGTTGCGCTGCTCAGCTGTTCTTACAGGCTGCATACGTAAAGACCAGCCCCCACCTGCCTCTGATTGGCTTACCGACTTCCGTATGTGTGACGCACGCGGAAGCAATGAACACGGAAGTGACGAAGATTCCCTTGGTTGCTAGATGCATACGCCCCCTAGCCGAAGGAGGCGTCTAGCTTTATATGTCTGTGATGACAACTCTGTTGTAAACATTAAATACATTGTTGGGGTTTTATATGAACCATTGTGGTGTATTTGGAGAGATGAGGTCCTAAGGGTTTTATCTGAATCATTGTGGTGTATTTGGAGATCTGAGGTCCTAAGGGTTTTATATGAATCATTGTGGTGTATTTGGAGATCTGCGGTCCTAAGGGTTTTATATGAATCATTGTGGTGTATTTGGAGAGATGAGGTCCTAAGGGTTTTATATGAATCATTGTGGTGTATTTGGAGATCTGAGGTCCTAAGGGTTTAATATGAATCATTGTGGTGTATTTGGAGAGATGAGGTCCTAAGGGTTTTATATGAATCATTGTGGTGTATTTGGAGAGATGAGGTCATAAGGGTTTTATATGAATCATTGTGGTGTATTTGGAGATCTGAGGTCCTAAGGGTTTTATATGAATCATTGTGGTGTATTTGGAGATCTGAGGTCCTAAGGGTTTTATATGAATCATTGTGGTGTATTTGGAGAGATGAGGTCCTAAGGGTTTTATATGAATCATTGTGGTGTATTTGGAGAGATGAGGTCCTAAGGGTTTTATATGAATCATTGTGGTGTATTTGGAGAGATGAGGTCCTAAGGGTTTTATATGAATCATTGTGGTGTATTTGGAGAGATGAGGTCCTAAGGGTTTTATATGAATCATTGTGGTGTATTTGGAGAGATGAGGTCCTAAGGGTTTTATATGAATCATTGTGGTGTATTTGGAGAGCTGAGGTCCTCAGGATTCAGCAGGTTTAGTGAAGTTAAGAAGTCTTTTGAACAAAGGCTTTAAAGGAGTAGTTCACCCCCAGAATGACTTTTTTTCTATTGATTACTCAAGCCATGGAGACTTGAGTTCAATCATTTTTTTTTTTTTAGTTTTAGTCGCATTGCTAAGACAATAATTTCATTACAATAAATCTTCCCTCATTGATTCCGGATGGGGACCCACATGCATTTGGGTCTCCATCCGGAATCAATGGGGGTAAATTTACTATAATCAATGTTTTGTCTTAGGAATGCAAAAAATAAATAAATATATGATTAACTCAAGTCTCCATGGCTTGAGTAATCAATAGAAAAAAAGTCAGTGAACTACTAAAAGTCAGTGAACTACTCCTTAAAGTAAACGTTTGTCTTTATTGAAAATGTCTCATCATTTCTACTGTCCTCTGGTGCCAAAGTGAGGAGCAGTGATGAGTTCACTTTTTATAGCAATGATATACAAAAACAGAGCATACGTAAACAAACGAAAAGAAGTGGCTTTGATTGATTGATTGATTGATTGAAGACTTCATTAGAAGTTTGCATAGGAAAGAGTACAGACAGTTCAGTTCACTGGTACAAGGTCTACTAAAAGGAGATCCTAGAAAAGACTAAGCTTATTTCCATAGGAAACCATCGAAGTATCTCATATACCATTGAATGGCAGACGGATAGAACACAGTACTATGCAGTAGATATAGTTAGGGGAAAAAAGGGGAAAATAATAAAAAAATAAAAACATACATTAGGTAAATACAAAGAAGGGTCAGGGGAGGGTAGGGCTGGGCTATGTTTGTTTTTACGAGTTGCGAACGGCTGTTGCCTGTAAGTGGTTTTTCAGGGTGATTTTAAAGGATGCTATAGGGAACCACACTCCTTTAAGGCCTTCGGTAGGGCGTTCCACATTTTGGTGGTATAGCAGAAGAACGAGTTTGACCCTTTGATTGAGTTGACTCTGGGTTGAACGTGATCTGTGGCGCTGCCACTGGTGTTGTAATTGTGGATGTCCTTAACGTTTTTAAAGTATTTTGACAGGTACATGGGTATGTTAGTGGTGTGATCACTGAGAAAAGAAGGCTGCCCTTAATTATGACGTATAGTTCCAAACCCAAGTTCTATTTCAAATCTAAGCCTGGCAGGGGTCCACCCTATGTTCCCCAGGTTCTATGTTCCCCACTTACCCCCCAAAAAGGTTCTATGTTCCCCAGGTGCTGTGTTCCCCACTTACCCCCCAAAAAGGTTCTATGTTCCCCAGGTTCTATGTTCCCCACCCACCCTCCCCACAAAAAGGTTCTATGTTCCACTCTCAACCAAAAACAGGATCTACTGTATGTTCCCCACTCAAATGCAGGAAATGGTGGGACATATTGCCCAGGTGCCCAGATGTCTCCACCCTAAGTGCCCACTTGTCTATGTGCCCACTCGTCCAAATGCCCACATGTCCGTATTGCCCAGATGTCCAGATGCCCAGACATAACAAAAGTATGGTGTCCAGATGTCCCTAGTGCCCCCTGTCCCACTAGTATTCATAATCTCTCCCCATTATTCGGTGTTTTGAGTTGTTATTAATAATTATAAAGGAATGTTTCCTGCACTTTTGGATAAGTGGGGAACATATTGTAAAGTCGGACCGTACCTATGTTCCCCGGCGGCTTCTATGTTCCTCAGGTTCTATGTTCCCCACTTACCCCCACAAAAAAAAGGTTCTATGTTCCCTGCTCAACTTTAAAAAGATTCTATGTTCCCCACTCATCCAAAAATGCAGGAAACATTCATTTCTAATTATTAATAACAACTCAAAACATGCAACAATGGGGAGAAATTATGAATACTAGTGGGACGGGGCACATCTGGACACCATACTTGTCTCTGGGCGAGTGGGCACATCGACATCTGGGCAATAGGGACATGTGGGCATTTGGACGAGTGGGCGCCTAGACGAGTGGGCACTTATGGGTGGAGACATCTGAGAACCTGGATTATTTTCCACAGTGATGTCCCACCATTTCCTACATTTGAGCGGGAAACATAGAACCTTTTTGTGGGGAGGGTGGGTGGGGAACATAGAACTTTTTTGTGGGGAGGGTGGGTGGGGAACATAGAACCTGGGGAACATGGAACCTTTTTGTGGGGAGGGTGGGTGGGGAACATAGAACCTTTTTAGGGGGGGGAGTGGGGAACATAGAACCTTTTTGGGGGGGAAGAGGGGAACATAGAACCTGGGGAACATAGGGAGGACCCCCTCTGGTCTCTAGGTAAACAAAGACTATTATAATCGGTGTTGACATCTACCCATGCTTCAAAGACTTGAACAGACTACAGGAGGCCGTTCAAACAAAGGACGGGATTTGAATACAGTGTGAAACGTAAATGCACTTCAAATCTTAAAGGAGAGATGCCCATATTGGTCTGACTGGTCAACTTTCAGAATCATATACCTGAATGAGAACAATCGATATTATGACGAATTAGCAAGCATTTTCGGTCTGATCAGATACTACATCACAGCAACGGCTCCAGAGAATTGTGACTAGGGGGGGCTATGGGGGGGCTAGCTTTTTTAGAGCAGGGGCGAATTAATTTTGTCAAACAAACAATATAATAATACCAATATAAGACAAGCGAGATTCTCTCGCTTAGGGTATGATATGAACTGAACAGACCAGATCATTGGCAGATGACAGGTCCAGATATGTGGACTGTAGGTGATCGGATAGGGTTTTTGTGATGCTGAAGATGCTTTCCAACATTAAAAATATGATTTTTACATCACTGTGATGTCAGAGGAACCACTCTAACAGAATGGGTTTGCCGCTCTGACATCATGCTCTTACATCACTGTGATGTCAGGGGAACCACACATGATCCCTTTTATGTCCATATATGGAGTTCCCTGATGACATCAATAATAAGCCCATAATTATCTAAAAGGACTTCATATGGGAATGCCCAAATATGGAGGCCACATCAGCCACATACCACACTAACAGAATCCACACATATATATATATATATATATATATATATATATATATATATATATATATATATATATATATATATATTATGGCCAAGACAGCCCATATCTGTGTGGCTGGTTCTACAGACAGACAGGGATCTCCCTATATGGGCATAAAAGGGATTGTATGTTAGATGTCAGACGTCATAGGACCTTCGCATAATGAACAACTGAGTAAGCATGTTTGGGCCCTCACAGCATATCTCCATATACAGTACATGGATCTCCATATATGGGTACCCAGGGTCTCCATATATGGGTAACTGGTCCGATATGCATCACTGGCCAGATGGCCAAGAATTGGCGCATGTCGCCCTGAGGCGTCTTATTGGTATTTTGTACCCCATTTTACACATCAGCCCTTTGTACAATGTTGCAATCTTATGTAAGTGTATTGTGAAGTATAAAGGTGTCTCCACACCGAACAGCCTACAGGAGACTCCTTCTGACTGTATACAGACTGCAAAGAACTGCAAAAAACTAAGCACTTATTTATTTTTTCAGATGACGCCGACTGTAGTTACTGTATGGCAGTGGTGCCAGGTCTGCTCGTTATAAGCAACGTTGATCCTGTTTTCCTATAATGTTACTAGTTGTGAGTTGCTTTTGTTTGGGCTTGTTTCTGAAGTGTAGTTGCTTATTTGGCCTTGCTTTCAACATTATTTTATAAAATAACTAATGTAATAGAGCTCAGAGGTGAAACTGGTCGCGGCTTTTGGGCTAGACCTGGTCGCTTATTTCACTAACAGAATCTGGCAACCGAACCCGGAGGCACTCTGTGCGTGACTGTTCTCCGTGCAGAGGAGAAGAAAAAAAAAAACAACAACACGGGCAGCTGCTGCACTATTACTAGCCTACTACTAGCTTTGCTTTGGATCAGATTGGAATAGGAATTGAGATTGAGAATATGGTATTTAGTAAAAGTATGGGACGGGAAAATGTCTCTGGCTTATTTTGGCTTGGTTTTGCAGCAGTAGCAACTATTCTACAACTCCCTCAATCTTACCGACGGCGAGGGGCGACTCAACAAAACTGAGCCAGTTTTCCAGTTTTCGGTCGATAACGTTCCCGACCCGCTGCCGAAAACCCGACGATGAGCTCCCGTTCGGCAACAGACGCTATCCGCCGCCGATTCGCGGCCGAATCGGTTTTGTTAAAAGTAGCCTTAAAACCTCTCACTGGGCTATAAGTGCTCTATGGAAAAATTATGTTAATTACTCACTACACGATCACACGTTGGTACGTTTGCCTCTGAGAGGAAGGTGAAGTCCATGCTCTAGATGATTTGTGTACTGTATGTCTCTCTAGGATGAGTCCTGGTTGTTCCAAACGTATTCCATTTACCAATGATGGAGACCAGTAAGACTCCCTAATCGGGAGATAAGCGACCGTCACGTCGCATACACAAACTTTAGAAGGCAACCAAAGCCAATCAGGAGGGAATATAGGAAATCCATGTTGATGACATGAATTTGGAGAAACTGCTTACCGCTTTGCGTGATTTTAGGGCAAAATCTGTAGGAAGGGTGTTCAAAAATCGGCCTGATGGTGGCACTAGAAGAGGGACATATGAGAAATCAGGGGCGGAGGTTGTGATTTGTAGGGCTGTCAAAATTTGCCAAACATGGCATTCGAATATTCCCTTCAAAATCCACCGTTGATTCGAATAAATTCGAATATTCGAAAATATCGAATAATTCGAAGCATTCGCACTTCGAAGCTGTTTATTCTAGACAGTCGCTTCTATCGCTTTTTTTTTTTTACTGTGTGCAGGTCCGCGTTGGTCAGGGACGTGCAAAGAATGTTAAGAGAGGCAGGGGCTGACATTTCTAAAAGGGCCTTTTGGTGGACAATTCTCTGTTAAAAGGGCAGGGGCTCAAGTCCCGTTTGATGTATGTGTGCACGTGCCTGCGTTGGTAAAAGCAAGAGCAGAATCGGATCGTCGTTGCAAAGCGTCACAGCAGCTGTGATTGAGTTGAGTTGGAACAGCCACGACATGAAATGAGCAATTATAATCACACCAATGGATTATGTTTTGGTTTGAACCAAATTAGGTAGTCTACAAGAGCAGTGTGAGTGACGGAGGGAGTTTTACCATTACCGTGGCTGCGTGCGGGGAGATTGACTCGGTGAGAGAAGAAATCCATGCTTTTTTATATTGTGTTTTCGGTGGAGAAGTCTCGTTGTCTGCCTTCCCGTCACTACCAAATGAGTCGCCCGTTTCAGCTTGACTCGTTAATCTTTCTGAATCAACGTGAGCCAGTTTAAAAGCACTGTGTGTGCACTGTGCACTGCGAGGCGGACGAGTGCATCTCTCCACTCCGACATGTGACGGCCAGTGACAGTGTGAAGGGAAAGTTAAGCAGCTGGAGGTTTATTCTTCTCTGTATGACGGTGTCGCTAAATAGGCACCCTTCTACCACTTTTTCGAGTCACGTGTTCAAATACTGGATTCTGATTGGCTAAATTCCGGAGGTTATGAGACGACAACTGCCGCAAAGTTGTCACATTTTCCAAGATCACTCCGCACATCCGGGTACTTTGTTTCCTTCCCCGGTAAGGAAACAAAGTACCCGGATGTGCGGAACACCTTTCAAACCCAGTGCCACAACGACAACAACAATGAGTGACTTCACGATTAACTTTGATTTACTCGGTGGATTATCTATGGATGAGTGGTTGGATTTACAAGATGAAGAGAAACCCAGTGCCAGTAAGAGACACTCGGATATATCCGAGAAGGAATTAGATGCGCTCGAGTTATGTCGTAGTGAGCCCGGTACCGTCAAACAAACTAACTGGAGTACGCGGTGTTTCCAGACCTGGTGCACACAGAAGAAAATTGTCACCGATTTGACAACCATCGGCAAAGAAGATTTAAATAAGATACTACGAGAATTCTACGCTACAGTCAGAAACGCTAAAGGTGATGAATATAGTGTCAGTAGTTACGCTGGTCTGCGAGCAGGAATGAATCGTTACATGAATGATCCGCCGTTGTCCCGAGGCTGGAGTATAATATCTGACAGTGAGTTCAGTAGCAGCAATTCTGTTTTTGTCGCTGTGATGAAGAAACTGCGTAAGGAAGGAAAAGATACCTCGACCCACCATCCATCCATAACAGAAGCAGACTTTAATAAAATCAAACAATCCAGTGCTCTGTCTCCTGCAACACCCCATGGATTGTTACATAAAGTGTGGTTCGATATACAGCTACATATGGGGCGACGCGCAAATGAGGTTTGTTTATTATTATTATTTGTATTATTACTTTACTACTGACTTGTGTATGCACCTTGTGGGACTGGCTCTAATCTCGTTGTTCACTGAACCTGTTCTGTGTAATAATGACAATAAAACTATCTATCTATCTATCTATCTATCTAGGGAAACCGTGCGCTGAAACCAGAGTCATTCGTCATACGTAGAGATGAACAGGGTCTTAAGTATGCAACGCTGACGTTCAATGAAGAGACCAAGAATCACAAAGGTAAGGTAGTTATAACAGCCCCTGAACTGTAGTGTAGTGCAGAATAAGGCCACGCAGCATACTGAGATCACGTAGAGTTGTTTTATTTGCCCCACGGGACCACGTGAAAACTGTAAATGAATTCACATAACAAACACACATATTTTTAAACAAGAAATTATAAACATGAAATCTTTTTAACATCATCGTCCTTGTCTTTTTAAATGTCCGTTTTTAGTGTTCTTTTTAATGTCCATCAACCATAAAATGAGTGAATGAAATGTCCAGATCACAATGAACTTCAAGGTCACATAAACATAGAAATGAAATTAAAACAGTACAGACAAACAAACAGGTGGGTAACATACCGTGTTCGCCTTCTGCCAGAACACATTCAGGAGTGTTAGTTCTTCTTTTATTATTTTAAATTATTATAGAGAGACCCCCTCGCGGGACAGACTCCCTTCCTCTTCTGCAAACAGAGCAGTTCTGACAAACCCAGAGGCCGACAGGTGGAATAAGTAAGCACTGATTGAGTAAGCAGTGATTAGGGCACCTGGTCTGCACCCCACAGACCAGTGCACCTACAGATGGCACTATTTCACAGACAGTTACCCATAAAATAAACAACAATGAATAACACATCAGAACCTTATTCAAAAGGTAAATAAAAATACCAAAACCACAACAGCCTTACAGCGACCGTTACAGTAGTTACAACTGTGTTTTCTTTCGTGTATATGGTAGATGTGGTAGAACTATCTATCTATCTATCTATCTATCTATCTATCTATCTATCAAAGATTACTCTGAGAAAAACAAAGAAAGGCTGCGTGGATTCATGTATGAAGAAGCCGGAAACCCACTGTGTCCAGTGGCTTCTCTGGAGAAATATCTTTCACTGTTGCCACCTGGAGCGCCTGCGTTCTACCTTCATCCAAAGAAGGATTATTCCAAGGGTCCATGGTAAGTTCATTGCCTTAATTTGTCTATGCTGTTTTTTATAAATAGTCCAGTTTTTCACTGCCCTCTAGTGGTTGCTGTATCAACGTCACTATGCGATTGCATTATGTGTAGACTACACTTCATTGACTCAAATGTTTATTTTTCACGGTTTATTGTTCCTAGGTATGCAAAGAGACCCCTGGGTGTACACTACCTTGGAGAAATGCTGCCTAGGATTTGTAAATTGGCTGGAACGACAGTGTACACTAACCACTCCTTAAGAGCAACAACTATCCAAAAGCTTTCAGATGCAGGACTTGAATCGAGAGAAATCATGTCAGGTATATACTTACATTTTCATATTTTTTTCTTCTTTTTTGTTAAATGAAACTAACTTTTTCTATTGCAAATCTTAAAATCTTCAGTGACAGGGCACAAGAATGAGAGCTCTCTACAGTCCTACTGGTGTCCAAACATGAAGGAGAGGAGGAACTGGAGCACAATCCTGGCAACAGGAGCTTCTGCTGCAGGATCTTCTGCTGGGGTTGGTGCAGGATCTTCTGCTGAGGTTGCTGCAGGCCCACAAAAACGCCCTCTGCCAATGGACTCCCACACACCAACAGCAGCAAAACGTCTTACCCCTGACAACTACTTTAATAACTGCACCTTTTCAGGAAATGTCACCATAAATATGAATGAACATCAGGACAACAAGTAGCCTAGGCTATGATGTATTTTTTGTTTTTGCAATCACTGGGAGTGGGGCGGGAGTGGGGCTATATGGTGTTTAACAGCACAAGGCTCTGGTAGTAGGTACTCCTGGTTTACTCTGGGATGGGGTTCAACTCCCTGCGGTGCCCTGCTGACTTATTCACCTTTTGTCCTGTTGTCTGATTCAAACTTGTGGGACTATATGCTGTGGCGGATGTATATGTGCATTCTGAAACAATTAATGATTGTAAACTAAAGAACTTTGCAAGTTACAACTATGTGTTTTCTTTCATGTATATGGGAAAAAGTGGTAGAAAAGCTATTTACCACTCGGGGTCGGACATTATGCTCTGATAATGTCCTGTGTTAGGGGGTTATCGGACTCGGCTTCGCCTCGTCCGATCACCCCCTAACACAGGACATTATCAGAGCATAATGTCCTCTCACTCGGGGTAAATTGCTTACTTAATGTACAAGCCCACAACGTATTGGATCAGCGACGTATTGTGGACTTGTAGATCAGCCCACTTTTGCAGCAGCGAATGGAGACTTCTGCCTTGCGAGACCAGCCACCTTTTAACGTTCCATGCGCCCAGAATCTCGTGAGAAGTGCGGTACATTTGTTTTAATTAAATATAAATTAATTCGAAGCTCAATTTTTTACTTTCGAATATTCTTTTATTGTTAACATTCGAACGAATATTCGAATATCGAATATTCTTTCACACCCCTAGTGATTTGCCATCCAATTCGCGTGATTTTAAGGTCAAATCTGTAGGAGCAGTGTTTCAAAAATGTGTTTTGCAAAAATTGGCCTGATGGTGGCACTAGCAGAGGGGCATGTGAGAAGTCAAGGAGGGAGGTTGTGGTTTGCCAGCCAAGGAGTGTGTGTGCAAAGATTGGCACGAAGGGTATAAATCCCGAAGGGTTCCCAGTTCGAATCCGGGCTCCCCCTGAGTTAATGTTGAAGGGTCCTTGGGCAAGACTCTGAACCCCTAATTGCTCCCGGTGAGTAGGTTGGTGCCTTGCATGGCTTCCTCCGCCACCGGTGTATGAATGTGTGTGTGAATGGGTGAATGTAATGCACAATCTATGTAAAGCGCTTTGGATTAAAAGCGCTATATAAATGCACCATTTACCATTTATAGGCTGACTGGGTAAATGAATAGTTCTAGATGTACCATAGACTGACTGGGTAAATGAATAGTTCTAGATGTACCATAGACTGACTGGGAAAATGAATAGTTCTAGATGTACCATAGACTGACTGGGTAAATGAATAGTTCTAGATGTACCATAGACTGACTGGGTAAATGAATAGTTCTAGATGTACCACAGACTGACTGGGTAAATGAATAGTTCTAGATGTACCACAGACTGACTGGGTAAATGAATAGTTCTAGATGTACCATAGACTGACTGGGTAAATTAATAGTTCTAGATGTACCATAGACTGACTGGGTAAATGAATAGTTCTAGATGTACCATAGACTGACTGGAAATGAATAGTTCTAGATGTACCATAGACTGACTGGGTAAATTAATAGTTCTAGATGTACCATAGACTGACTGGGTAAATGAATAGTTCTAGATGTACCACAGACTGACTGGGTAAATGAATAGTTCTAGATGTACCATAGACTGACTGGGTAAATGAATAGTTCTAGATGTACCATAGACTGACTGGGTAAATGAATAGTTCTAGATGTACCATAGACTGACTGGGTAAATGAATAGTTCTAGATGTACCATAGACTGACTGGGTAAATGAATAGTTCTAGATGTACCATAGACTGACTGGGTAAATGAATAGTTCTAGATGTACCACAGGCTGATTCTAATCACGTTCTAGAAACATCTCAAGGAGGATCAGTAGGAACAGGATGCACCTCAGCTCAATGTTGACAGAGCAAAGTGTGTGAATACTTATGAACATGTCATTTAGATTTGTTTTCCTTTTTTAATACATAATGCAAAAATAATCAGTATGACTCTCTCTCTCTCTCTCTCTCTCTCTCTCTCTCTCTCTCTCTCTCTCTCTCTCTCTCTCTCTCTCTCTCTCTCTCTCTCTCTCTCCAGCCCACCCTACAGCCTGGGTCTGTCCTGATGTTTCTTCCAGATGTTTTTGTTACCACTGTTGCAACGTTGCTTGCTCAGAGTCAGGGTGGGGTCTCTGCTCTTTATGTGAAGTGTCCTCCTGAGATAAGTTGTTATGATTTGACAATTTAATAAAATTGAATTGAATTATGTTGATGGATTGAATACGTGTGACCACAACGGCTAGTCCCTCAGACCTGTTTTGTGTTATCCTTTTAGCTTTAAAGGGATTTTATTTTGTTTTGTTTTTAATCGATTACTCACCCCACTGAGACTTCATACACAGATAATGTTTTTGATTTGTGTCACATTCCTAAGCCCATCATTTGAGGAGACTCTTTGGGCCATATTTTCATCCATGCTAAACCCTAACCCCCTAAACGTCTTCGCTTTTTTTTTTTTAAAAGAAAAAAAAAAAAACTTCAAATAGCTGAATTACATCAACATGTTGTGAGCCTGTAGATCAGCTATTTGAACTATTTAAAAATGTTTTTTTTTTTTTTTTTTTTTTTCAAAATAGTAAAAAAAAAGAAGTAGAAACAAGCAAAGAAAAAAAAAGAAAAAGCAAAGAAGTTTAGGGGTTTAGGTTTTAGCATGGACTAAAATAGGGCCCTTTGTGTCTCCATAGGGAACCACTGCTGTAAGAGCCATTTATGACATCACTGCAGGGAGTGGTCCAGGCCAAGGTTGCCATGGTTACAGCCAGGGTATTTAAACCACTCCCTAATCAAGCACAGCTGTTGCTGATGGCAGCACACAGTTTTTCAACTGTTTGTAAGGCTGGTGGTCTGTATCGTTTGGCCCTATGTGCTTATTTATTGTATCTGTTTGAAGTATAAAGTATAGGGCTTTGGACTGTGAATAAATATCATTTATATGCTATATGGAAACGTTTGGACATCAGTTCTTGAGCACACGACTGAACCTGAATCGCTAACCATCGGCATCCGTGCTCCAGGTATTGGACCTGGGCACTACAACTGCTGCTCATCAAATTATTCACTTATTGTGACAAAAACACAATAAATATCCATTAATTCAAGGAATAATATTGATAGAAAAAGAGCCTGAGGTAACCGAGGCCCACCACTAGTTTTCAGGGATGCTGTTCTTTAGGATGAGTCTGCATTCCAACTCCAGGCAAAAGTACAAACCTCAAAGGTTGAGCTTCTCGCAAAGACTTGAGTCACGACTTTAGTGTTCAATGTTCAGTTTCTGTTTACAGAAAAACATGAATACAACAAGGTCACCAACACTGTGCACATACAGTAGTGTTGACCAGCTTGAGACGTCTTGTTTTCCATTGTTTACCATAATGTGGTGCAAGTGGTTGGTTAGAGAGCCGTGTTTGTAATATGAGCAAAGTAATGTAGCAACAACAGATGGTTGTTCTAACACTGGTCTCAGCTTTTTCAGCTGTGTGTGTGTAAATGAAATGAATAGGCCTATCAAATATCCAGATACTGAATCAAGCAATTAATTCAAACACGGTCCTGTGTGTTCCCAAAAGCCTGATTAAATGACCCAAAGTTTTTTTTTTTTTTTTAGTGAAATATCCCTTTAAGGTTCCTGTGGGCCAGACATAACATTAATACGTAAGGAAACATTTTGAATGTCGAGGATACTTGATTACTTACTACTCCACATTTGATTTAAGTCTTGATTCATACATCACATAAATAGCAATAAAATAAAGCATGTTAACAAAAATCTGCAGCCGATATCTATCCAGATGACCAGTAAATGTAAATATATTTTTGAATTATGCAGGATATTCTATTACGTGGGTCTAGGCTGATACCGAATTAGACATGTATTTAATACTTTAAATGTAAACAGCACAAAGGTACAGTCAGACATTAAGGATAACAATGATTTATTAGTCCAACATAAAGATCACAGTACCGTCACACATTAAGGTCAAGACATTTAAACAATGCTTTGTTCATGGTTTCAATGTTTGATGTTTGACCCCCCTTTAACCTGAACCATCCTAAATAAGTGTCCTTACATAGGATAGAGCAGGAAACCACTGAACATGTTGTTGTTGTTGTATGTTTTTCCATCATCATGGAGCTGGTACCCACCAGCTAACTTCATGTAAACTCTGTCTCCCTTCTGCAGCTCTAAGATCACTCCATTAGATACAGATCCCCAAGTTCCACCATAACTGTATGCACGGTTCTCAATGAGTTGCTGTTCATTTTTATACATATAGATAAACGTATAACTTGATGACTTGTTGTGAGCTGCAGTAAATGTGAAGTGATAAACTCCTCTTGATGGTGCTGAGAAGATACCTGAGAGAGAACACACAAAACATGATTTTAAAACAGGTTCTCAATGTGGGGTCCGAGGACCTCCCAGGGTCCTGGAGGAGGTTCCAGGGTCCCCAGCAACATGTTTCATAAAGCATCAAAATCAGTTTAAATACCTTAACCTCATTCTATAATTAGACTATTAGAAATAGATCGACAAGCTCACAACACATTGTGAGCTTGTAGATCTTCAGATGGGGTCCACGGTCATTTTGGAGGTCCTTGATATTAAAATGTTTGAGAACCACTGATTTATATCATTGTTAATTCATGATAAACATTATCATCATTGTTAATTGAAACCAATGGCATTAAATCAGGGGTCTTCAACAGGGGGCCCAGGACCCCTAGGGGTCCTCCAAATAAATAGCCGATCTACAAGCTCACAACGCCTCGCAGCACGAGGCATTGTGAGCTTGTAGATCGGCTATTTTCGGCTAAGAGCTTTTGTGTAGAGGTGAAAAAGAGCAGACCAAGTAAAGAGTGAAATATCAAGTTTTATAATTATTCACAGTTCAAGTGGTTAAATATCTGAAAACATAAATTGACATAATCCAAAATACACTGATGATTGTGTTGTCAAAAGATCAAACTATATGGAATCTATTAACAGGTTGTGGGGGCCCCTGCTTCATCTCTCAAAACGTTGAAGACTCCTGCATTTAACTTTTCTCACATCATCCAGTCTATTGGTTTAAATAGGTAACGCACTTTGAAGGTTTATGTACATTACTGTCATATTTACCTGTCTGATAGAAGTAAGTTGATGAAACTAATTGATTCTATGAAGTTCATTAAAGTGAATTAATCATAACCCACCTGTAGATGTATTGTATGCTTTGCCGATGTTCGTGATGACATTCCTGTAGACAACAGTGCTGAGACTAGATGGTGTAAATGAACCAGAAATACCCAAGCCAGCTGAAAAGGCCACCTCTGGTTTGTCTGTCAACACATAACATTATCACATTGGTTAGAATATTAATAAAAACATACATTATACCATTAATTCAATACACATTAATTCAATACAACAATCAAATGTAGGCTATTAAATATATTGTCTTGCCATACAGAAGCTTACATCCAACTATCAGCTTAAACAAGACAAAGTGATGAAAGTAAACAGTGGCTACAGTACTTCAAGTTCATAGAACATTCTGGTGTGAGTTAGTAAATATTCACTAAGTCTACAGTAGGATCTTAGTTGACTAAGTTCAGTAAGAGTGGGACAGACATTGTGACATACATGAGGAGGCTGGAACATTCAACTAGGAGGTCTTTGAATGGTTTTATTATGAAATAACAGGGTGATAGTGCATCAGTACTTCAAGTTCATAGAACATTCTGGTGTGAGTTAGTAAATATTCACTAAGTCTACAGTAGGATCTTAGTTGACTAAGTTCAGTAAGAGTGGGACAGACATTGTGACATACAGGAGGAGGCTGGAACATTCAACTAGGAGGTCTTTGAATGGTTTTATTATGAAATAACAGGGTGATAGTGCATGGATTAATCCACTCTAGCCCAGGTGCTGGACAAACGGCAATAAAAGAGAAGGATCGAGTCCACAACACTGGTAATATTCAGCTCTGTTTGATCGAAACGTTCTATCCTAACGACTCTATCCTTCTCCTTTATTATGAAATAAAACAGGATCTGATCTTTCTCTCTAAAGGTTTATCTGCAGTATTTACAAATAGTTGTTATCTCTCAACTGCCCTGATTAGGAGAACCAGCATTGTAATACTTTAATATTTGTAATAAAAAAAAACATGAATTTAACTTTCAATAAAGGTCAGGTGGTTTCATCTCATTGGTCAGACTGTCACTACTTTGATTCAGACCAGCTGAATGTAACATCTTGAGATCATGAGATAATTTACACATTCATCAATAATGACCACGTAAATCTTACTGTAGAATTATTCATCAATACTAATTAATGTAGAATTATTTATCATTAATAATAAAATCCATTAATATCCACATAAACCTTAGTGTATAATTATATACCTAGTTAAACGGCGCTAGTGTTTCCCTCGACAACAAATCTATGACAAAAAAAAAAAACGCAGATATACAATCTCACAACACAATGTTTGCCAGAGCTTTGGGATGGGGTTCTGTTTAGCTATGGAGTCTGATCTTAAAGGAGTAGTTCATCCCCAAAATGGCTGTTTTCCTATTGATCGCTCACACCATGGAGACTTGAGTTCAATAATATTGTGTTGTATTTGTCGCATTCTTAAGACAAAAAAATATGATTATAGTAAATTTACCAGCATTGATTCCGGATGGGGACCGGGACCCGAATGCATTTGGGTCCCCATCCGGAATCAATGGAGGTAAATTAATTGTAATCAAATTATTGTCTTAGGAATGCGACAAAAAAACTACAAATATTATTAAACTCAAGTCTCCATGGTGTGAGTAATCAAAAGTCATTTTGGGGGTGAACTACTCTTTTAAATTCACTACAATTCATTACTAGTTTCAAAGATATTTTGGGGGGATAATTATAATGTTCAGTATTCAGTCTTCATTTTAGAACATCATGTTTAATAAATAGACTGTACTTACTCCTCAGTGCCTGCACTTGTTTGTCAGTAGCATTCAGGCGGTTGTCAGTAGCATTCAGGCGGTTGTCAGTAGCATTCAGGCGGTTGTCAGTAGCATTCAGGCGGTTGTCAGTAGCATTGAGACGTCTTTCAATGGTGGACAGCAGAGCATCATGAGCTGAAAACACAATATTAGCATTAATGATATCAAGTCATAAATACTCTTTATATGATCAATACAACAAATCATTGCGTTAAACTAATACAAATACACATTTGAAATATTGTATGGAAAGAAATCGCCAACATATAAAATATGGTTAAAGTGTTTATAATGATTGTGACACTGTATTACTAAAAATTACACCGACTGTTTCCTGGTTTTAATGGGTTAAATCTTGTTTCAGCACTGCTCTTTACAGCCTGCATCCACTGAACATCAGCTTCAAATTACCTTTACTTTCCTTCTCCAAGTCTGTAACCTGGCCCTCCGTAGCAACCAGCCTGGTCTGATGGTTTGTAACCTGGCCCTCAGTGACGGTTAGTCTGGTCTGGTAGTCTGTGACCTGGCCCTCAGTGGCAACCATTCTGGACTGACAGGAACTCAATTTGGCAGCCATTACTGAAAAATAAATAATCAGATAATAAATTAATGACTTTTGTTAAAGGCAGAGTTCACCTCCAAAATGACTATTTTCCACCGATAACTCTCCCCATGGAAACTTGAATTCATGGATTTTTCCCCTTAGAACTATCCCTTTATAACTGCTATATGAAACATTTCAGCCTGTACTGTTCCTAAAGCTCCATCTGGACCATCCTTACCTTTCATTGATTCCTTCTGCTGCTTGGCTTCTCCCTCACTGGCTGTCGCTCTGGCCTCCATGTTCTTCAGGAGCACCTGTTGTTCCTTCAGCTGCACCTGTTGTTCTGCCACCTTGTCTCTGAGCTCTTTGACTTCTCCCTCCAATGCCTTCCCTCTCTGCTCCATCACCATGTCCCGAAGCTCCTTCAGCTCAGTCCAGAGGTCAGCTTGGCTGCCTGGTCCACCCTGAGCCCCAGCAGCCTCACACAGACAGAGCAGTAGAAGCAGCGCAGCAGCCCAGCAGCTCTTCATTCTGGAATGGTGTTGGTGTCTCACAGCCTTCTTTTAAGTCCCCCAAAAAGACACCTGATGAACAAACATCGGAAACGTCATTGAACCCAGCAGACACCAACCTGTCTTAAGGGACAACTTTCTTTTTTTTTTCTTTTTTTTTTTTTACAAGAACGGTTGATATTTTAGATTGTAATTAGAGAAAATAGATGAGCGTTAGAATGTTTTCATTTACTTCCTATCGTTTTAGCTAGTTTAGAGAGTTTGATTTCAGTGGTTGGGGGCATGCGTTTAAGTGGCCAAATATGTATTTTGACACAATAAGCCCACTACATGCAGCGCAGGGTTTCCTTGTCGACTCATTGTGGCTAAAAAGACATATTTAGACACTTGCACGCATGCCCCCAACCACTGAAATCAAACTCCCCTGATTAGCCTGATTGAAGAAAGAAGTAAATGATAACATTTTAACACTCATCTTTTCTTTCCTTTAATTACAATCTAAACTATGAACCCTTGTAAAAAAAAAAACAGTTGTCCTTTAATGATACTGGTACTGAAAACTATGTGAGTGGCTTCTCAGCCACTCAAATGTTTCATATAATCAGCTGCTGTTATTCAAATAAATGTAGTATAGGGTTGTTCTGGTGTGCTGAGCATGCCTTCAGAGGTTCAGTTAAATATCAAAACTAAATTGATATGAATTCAAGCAATGTGTTCCTGTACATTGTCTCTGTCTAAAAAACATGTTTGGTCATAATTAAGCTTGTATTCTCTCCACTGACAAAGAAAGTCAAACAATGTAAAAGGTGCATTCAATTAAAGGGGAAAACCACGCATTTTCAACATTGAACAATGGCATTAATGTACCTTAGGAGTTCTGTGTAAATAGAAAACTGGAAGAATGATTTTGGGGTTTAAAGTCCTCTAAAGTATATTACATAGTATAAGAGTTAAGAAGTATGTTTTCATATATTGACCCATGTAATTGTTGCCTAGTGTTACACAATAAAATGCATGATAGCACCCATAAAGCTACCACTGGTGCAAGGCTATCACATATGTTCTAACTCTAGACATGTATACCATGACAAAAATCACTATATGCATTATTCCCCTCAGTTGGTACCGACCAACCCCAGTGGCTCACCGTCTATCAATTACATAGTTCAATATTGAAAAAGGGTGGTTTTCAACCTTTAAGACTGCCTTTGACCTACCTTTGACCAAATGCTGAATATACTGCAAGGCTCCGGAGCATTCAGAAGACAACCAAACTAGTCTCAATCCTTCTACACTGACTGTTGGTCTCAGACAGAGTGAGTCTCTACAACAATCCTTCTACACTGACTGTTGGTCTCAGACAGAGTGAGTCTCTGCTCCTCCCTTGCTCTGCTCAAATACTCTGATTGTCCTGAGTGCAGTCACCTGTGAGGACCAGCTGAGACTGCTCTGGTGATGAGCTGTTGAGTGTGTTTCTGTGTGTGTGTGTGTGTGTGTGTGTGTGTGTGTGTGTGTGTGTGTGTGTGTGTGTGTGTGTGTGTGTGTGTGTGTGTGTGTGTGTGTGCGTGTGTGTGTGTGTGTGTGTGTGTGTGTGTGTGTGTGTGCGCGTGTGTGTGTGTGTGTGTGTGTGTGTGTGTGTGTGTGTGTGTGTGTGTCTATGTGTGTTACTGTGTTCAGTGCTGGCTCACACCTTGTGTGTCAGTCATGCCATGGAGACTTGAGTTCAATAATATTTTTTTGTATTTTCCACATTCCCTCATTGATTCCGAATGGGGACCAAAATGCATTTCGGTCAGAATCAGTGGGGATAAATGTCATCTTAATTTACCCAGATTGATTCTGACCCAAATGCATTCTGGTCCCCATCCAGGGCCTTATTTTGGGTCCCCATCCAGAATCAATTAGGGCTAAATTTACTATAATCAATCTTTTTTTGTCTTAGGAATGCGAAAAAGTCATTTTGGGGGTGAACTACTCCTTTGATTGTTATGAGTTCAGTTGTTGCATTAGATACTAGAGAGTTTAAATTGTATCATTGTTATTCTATAATGTAATTTATTTGTAAACCTAAGTTTATGATCCTCATCTACTGCGTTTGTCTGAGTTATGGGTCCTACAACAACACCAGTTCCTGCATTCTATGATCCTATAGTTTACTGAGACGCTACGCTGTCTCTCTGCATTCTATGATCCTATAGTTTACTGAGACGCTACGCTGTCTCTCTGCATTCTATGATCCTATAGTTTACTGAGACGCTGCGCTGTCTCTCTGCATTCTATGATCCTATAGTTTACTGAGACGCTACTGTAACGTGGGAACAACTGACAGCCTATTACCTGTCCCTGTATTACAACAGCCTATTGTGTGGGGGGTTACTCAGAGTAATGCGTCCTCATTGGCTCTCAGGTAGAGCGGGCTGTATTGTGTGTGTGTTCTCCCTCCATGAGTTCAGTTCTGTTCCGGATTCCAAAAGGTAAAGACGTCTGAGTGTATCTCCGGACAGACTCACCGACCACCAGAGACTTTATTAGAGCCAGTAAGAAACTAGTTTCTAGGAGTTCAAGATCATACCTGTATGTCGTTGCTGCCTGCTGTTATTGCCTGTTGTAATCCTGACATTGTGACAAGTAAACTGAGTTCTGGAAAGTCCTTGTTGTGGCATCATTGACCCGCCGCCTCCACCATAAACACTACAGAACGTAAGTCCACTAAGCCCACAACAAATGGTGTCAGAAGTGGGATTTATACACGTGGAAAGAAGCCTGCAGCTGCAGCACCGTGCTGTGCTAACATAGACTGTGTGCCAACGGCTGACATCACGTTGCATTCACCGGCCGGCTTCCAGGGTCACGTGACCGCTGTCCACTCTGAGTCACGTGATTGATGTCCACTGCAGTATCAGCTAATAACTACAGTATCAGCGTCAATCTCCGCCTGATCGCCGAACGCCGATCTCCGCCTGGTCGGGTGAAGTTAAAGGAGTAAAAAAAAAAAAAAAAAAAAAAAAAGAAGAAAAAAAAAGAAAGAGAAGATGGAAAAGGAAACACCAGGTGTTACTGGAATCATGCAGCAGATGCCACAGCAAATGCAGCAGATGCAACAGCAAATGCAGCAAATGCAGCTGCAGAAACAGCAGCAGAGCCAGCTAATGCTGCAACATCTGCAGAGGCTGGGAGGGGCACCAGCAGCACAGCCACATAACCTAGGCCAGGGAGATATTGCTCAAGGCCTGGGAGCAACAGCCTCGTCATGCTGCTCCAACACAAAGCTCCTTGCCCCTTTCGATGGAACTGATGACTGGAGCTTATTCTTCATGCCCTTTGAGAGAATGGCTCAGAGACTTATGTGGAACCACACAGAGAGGTTGGATAGGCTCCATGAGCGTCTGAGGGGCTCTGCAATACGCTTCATCTGTTCTCTACCAGAGTATCAGAGGGAAGATTACGTGCTCCTCACTGAACAACTGAAACAACGCTATGGTCGATCTGATCCATCCGTCACTGTTCGCCGTCGGCTCAGCGAACTCCGTCAGCAGCAGGAATCTACAGCTGAATTTGCTGAAGAGGTCCGCCGACTGGTCACTCTGGGTTACCCTGGGGTTGATCTTGCGATGCAGGACCAGCTGGCAGCTGGGGCATTCCTGAAAGGACTCAGAAACCAGCGGGTTGCCTATGAGGTCATGAACAAAGATACTCCCACACTCACAGAGGCTCAGAAGCTTGTGGCAGTCCATGAACACAACTACAGGGTGACCCTGGGCCAAGATGCTGAGGGGAGAGGGAGAGTCCGACGCATTTCTTGGGCAGCTGATAACTCCGAAGAGATGGCAACCTCACCAGCAGCCCCATCACTCCAACAGGAGGCCCATGCAATGGTAAAGGAAATGAAACAACTCCAAGACAATAAAGAACAGATGACACATGAAATCAAACAACTCCGAGACCAAATAGGTCAGCTGCAATTCAACAGTGTCGCCAGCGGGGCCCCCTCAAACCGTGCCTCACAAGCCGAACAACAACGTGGGAGGTCCCCCACACAACTGCAGAGCTTTCCAAGTACAGCAGGCCGACTCCGTTCACCAAGCCCACCTGACAGTCAAAGATCGACCTGCTATAACTGTGGAGAGTTTGGCCACTACAAGAGAGACTGTTTGTGGTCCCCCAGCCCCAACAGGCCGGAAAACTAGAACTGGTCAGGTCCAATGGCCCGGGCCTGACCAGCAATGTAAGCGGCCATTTTATGCCTTCTCAGGAAGAAGACCTAACTACCGAAGAAGACCAAACTACCGAAGAAGACCAAACTACCGAAGAAGATCAAACTACCAAAGGAGACCAAACTACCGAAGAAGATCAAACTACCGAAGAAGACCAAACTACCTCGCCACCAGTCACCATAGGCAGAGCCGAAATGGAAGGTTCCGGCCTGACGGCTCCTGCCCAAGTGAATAACCTGTCTGTGGTCAGCAAGAGCCAAGATGGGCATGTGTATGTGGCACCTATCCACAGCAAGGTGTTCATTGAAGGTGAACCGGTCCCCGGCTACATTGCTGGGAGGTCGGTGGGAAGTTATGCAGTCTTCAGGGTGTTTCTACTCGGCCTGCGTCCACCAGAGACTCTATGGAGCCCGCGGCCGAAGAAACCTCCTGACCCCTCCTTCTCTACTCAGCCTGCATCCTCCTGCGACTCGTCTCAGCCTGCATCCTCCTGCGACTCGCTACAGCCTGCATCCTCCTGCGACTCGTCTCAGCCTGCATCCGCCACTGACTCGAGCTCCGGGTCAGAGATTACCGGACTTGTTCCAACGACCAAAAGTGGTACAGCAGTGAAAAGACCTGCCCGCTACGGTTAACTGAATGTGTTTTTGAGCTTTGCAGAAGAATGTGTTGAAATGTTTAAGATTTTGAATTTGAGTGAAATGATTGCATTTGGAAGCAACAGTTACTGCATTTTTTGGAAATTGTATTGAGTTCTGTTTATTACTGCTTATTATGCATGTGCTTGTTAACTATCCAGAAGATGCTGAAGGGACTCAGCAGTCTAGAGGGGGGGTAGTGTAACGCGGGAACAACTGACAGCCTATTACCTGTCCCTGTATTACAACAGCCTATTGTGTGGGGGGTTACTCAGAGTAATGCGTCCTCATTGGCTCTCAGGTAGAGCGGGCTGTATTGTGTGTGTGTTCTCCCTCCATGAGTTCAGTTGTGTTCCGGATTCCAAAAGGTAAAGACGTCTGAGTGTATCTCCGCTTTTACCAGGGAATTACGGACAGACTCACCGACCACCAGAGACTTTATTAGAGCCAGTAAGAAACTAGTTTCTAGGAGTTCAAGATCATACCTGTATGTTGTTGCTGCCTGCTGTTATTGCCTGTTGTAATCCTGACATTGTGACAAGTATACTGAGTTCTGGAAAGTCCTTGTTGTGGCATCATTGACCCGCCGCCTCCACCATAAACACTACGTAAGTCCACTAAGCCCACAACACTACGCTTTCTCTCTGCATTCTATGATCCTATAGTTTACTGAGACACATTGACAAAGTTTATCAAATTGGCACCATTTGGCATTTTCCATTTAAAGATGACATTTTGACCCCGTACAAACAATTGACCAGTCGCTATGCCCCTCCTAAACCCGTGCTTGCCCAATGCCACATTTAGCGACAGGTTACTAAGGCGGGTGCCTTGGCAAGCTGCCATGGCGGCGTGCAGCAATAGCACCCAGCTGCAGACTAACCTGCCTCAAACGCACGTCCAGGAAGAAAACAATAGCCTATACTAAAGTCAGATTAACATACAGTACACAAGTGTTACCAGTTATATTTTCTCGTGAAGTGCTCCTAAATTATTCCCGTTGGTTTGCAAATAGCCGATCTACAAGCTCACAATGCATCGCAACGTGACACATTGTGAGCTTGTAGATCACCTATTTTCAAATGCCAGAAATGTATCCAATGGCAAAAATGTATAGGCCTATTTGGGTGGAAGTGATTTACAACCATAATCAAAATCTACAAAGTAACCAGTAACTAAAATGAGCCAGTCTTTTGAACGGCTCTTTGAAAGGAACGGATCTCAGAGATCCGGTTCACTTCAAAGAACCATAAATCCCATCTCTATCTAGCAGCCAGACTCGCGGTACACCGATGCGCGCCGCCATGGCAGCTTGCCAAGTCTGCTGCGTTAGTAACCTGTTGCTAACTTGGCATTGGACAAGGACGGCTTTAGGAGGGGCATAGCGACTGGTCAATTGAAAACTTGCATCAAGTTTATGCATGAATAATTTTAGGAATATTAACTGTTTCACCAGTTTCAGTCATTTATGTTTGGGCCTGTGGACTATTACTAATGTCTATTTGACAGGTGGTATTTCCTGGCATTTGCTTACTGTACAATTCTTCAAACTGTTAAAATAATATCCTAGGTTCAGGTTCAAATATGAATGTTAAACAATCTGCTCTCTTGACATTAATAGCTGAGAGAGATGAAACAGGGACCCCCACTACAGGGACCCCCAGCAGGAGACCCCCACTACATATTGTAGAGAATCCTGACGCAGATTAAACCTCTTCGTAGACATCTTTCTAGATTAATCACACAAAGATTTTGGTGGTCCTCCTGTAGTATCTCTGAGGACCCCTCAGGGGTCCCCAGAGCCATATGCCTTGTCTTATGCAACAGAGTTAGACATATCCCTATATTAAATATTTCACTTTAAAAAAAATGTTTAAACATTTTTGTATCGTCTAATCAGGCTTTTATGAACACCCTGAACAGATTTTAAATTCGCTTGATTACATTTTTAGATATTCGATGTAAATGTTACCAGGCCCTCCAGGCCCAGGGCCTCTCCCCACACACACCCATTGTAACTTCAAATTTCATTTTAACCATGATAGATTCATTAAAAACACATTATTTTTTTCTAGTGACTCAGTCATAATACCCTCCTAATACGTGAGCAGGCCGTGTTTTTTTCGATACCCCTTTTCATTTATTTTTTAATGTTGTATTGTATTTATTTTTTATTTTTTTTTATTTCCCCAAATAATTATTAAAAATAAATGAAAAAGGTTATGGATAAAACACGGCCTGCTCATGTAGGTATTAGGAGGGTAGTATGAGTCACCAGAAAAAATAATAATGGGTGTTTTTAATGAATCTATCATGGTTAAAATGGAGTTTGAATTTACAATGGGTGTGTGGGGAGAAAAGCCCATAGAGTGCTTCCCTGTTGAAAGTGGAATATCCCTTTAATTTCTACAAAATCGATGTGCTTGCCTTTTCAATGTATTGTAATGTACAGTTCTAAAGCCACCTGGTGGACAAACAGTGTAGCTGCATGCAGTGTCCCTTAGTGCACACCGTAGTTTTGCTTCTGCAGAGGAAGTGAATTCCATAACCCAGTTAGCAAATACCGCCATCTTGGATATTTCGCGTTGCATTGGGGGTAAGCGCAAAGCTATCTGGGAGTAAATGGGTCCATGAGCGTCTCAGCTGCCTGGGATATGCTTTGAGTGTACGCGTCTTTGCTCTCTACGTGCCGATTATTAAACTGTTTTATGTTATAGCACTGCACTTCTTCCACTTTATCACAGATGCAATCTGTTACTGTGTTTATAATTAACAAAATAATGTCTATATTAATCTACTCGTGCAGACTCAGAGGGCTTGCCAAAAAATAAAATGAATAAAGTGGGTGCAAGGGAACTGCTTGCGCGATGCGGTCGCACAGTAGCCTACCAATTCATATGATTTGGGCTTTTACATCTCATTCAACCTTAATATGCAAACATGTTTTGTTTTGTTAATGTTATGTCATGATGGCGCAAGCAACTTGCCTGCATCGTCACCAACTTTCACCACTTTTCTTGGCACTTAATCCATCCATTGCTGTGATCAGACAAGACAGTCACTGTTCTTGCTCGTATCCAAGTGGCACTGATTCCACGACCCATAGAAGTTTGTATCCCTGTTTTATTATCCTCAACCGGGTCCGGTTCAGATCACGCCCGGTTCTGTTTGTCATAACAGAAAACCTAAACCCCGACTCCAAGCGAACCAAGAAGTCCCGTACACCGCGCTGATAAATTGGAGAAAATGTGCTTCGAGCCTTCGCCGTACGACGGTGTTTCTGCATATCTAAATGGCAGATATACAAGCTCTCAACCTGGCGAGTTGAGACGTGTTGTGAGCCTGTAGCTCTGATATTTTCAGCGCGCAACACCATCGTACGACAAATAGGCTGATCTATAACAGCAGCAGCAGCAAGCTGTCAGGACAGAGAGTCCGAGCACGATACAAACTTTAAATGATTATGATTTTTTTAATGGTTGTTCTACTTTATCGAAATAATAATAATAATAACAATAATAGGCTTAAATTATAAAATAGCCTAATAACAGCATTTGAATAGCCTAATAACAGCATTTGGCCAGGCGGCCACATAGCCGGTGGTCTTTATAATTAAGAGCCAATTCAATATTTTAACAGTCAATGGCATATATGCCTATTTATTGCAGCAAACGTGATTTGATTCTTATTAATAGACTTAATATTTATTTGTTTGTTTGTTTTTATCCCACGATGTTGTAACCCATGTTCGGTGTCAATTAATTATATTATCTAATGTAATCCTGGGCGCTACCTCTGCCAACCTGGAGACAATAACGGACTATTAGACTTACTTCTATAGCACTTTGTAACAACTGTGGATAGCATGACGTCTTCCCACCCGTTTCGGAGGGTATCAGGATCGGGAAGACAAATTATACCCCCATCTAAAATTAGTTTGGACCTCCTCTGGTCCTCTATTTCTGTAATCTGTAGCGTATTGTTTTGGTGGTTGCAGACTTAAAATACATGCTGCACGGCAACAGGCAACTAAATCCTTCTTTAATGCATTTGACACAACAATATCACGGTCTAATAGATAGCGTCTTAGATGAGGAACATTTAAATTACTATATTAGTCATCTGCGTCCGTCATCCTCCAAGACTATCATCAAACCCAATTGCGGCTCTTAGATGCGCCCCTAGCGTTGGATGCGCATGGACCCAAACAATCCCAGAGACCTTTGCGAATACCCGGAATGCATTGCGCCATATCCAAGATGGCGCTATTTGCGTACTGGGTTATTCTGCAGGTAGGGAGCATGACAACTCTGTTGTAAACAACCCATTTAGGCCTGAACACATTTAATACGCAATATTTTATGCTTTAAATATTAAAATAAAATAGCAGATTTACAAGCTCAGATTGGTGCCGCGCTCTGAGCTTGTAGATCTGCTATTTTTGAAAAATCTTGAAAATTTGTGCAAATCTTTGAATGTTTTGACCCGATCCTTTAAGTGTTTTCTAAATTCTCACGCCCCAAACTTCCCGAAGTGAATCAAAGGGGTTATATGTATTTCGACGACGCGATCGTAATGCGAATAACATTTTTGTATGGAAGAATTTTTCCGGGAAGGAACCAGGTAGGATGGGTAAATGCAGTAGCGCTTTCGGGGCCGGACGTGACCGGACTCCGTGTGGCCAAGTATTTCCCACATGCACGGCAAGGACGGCACGGAACAGTGCTAGAACCATAGAGCTAGAACCATAGAGTTATAGGCTATACGAGTGACGACCATGGTAATCAAATGGCTATTTGCATAACAGGTTTACCAGGCAGGCAGTGGGTGGTGGGCTTGCGCATCCCCCCTAGATTCAAGTCCAAAGGCTACCCTATTCATATGGATATCATAGGATACTTCAACACCTGTAGGTTTCCAGCAGTGACTGTATGTGCATTGTGCGTGCGTCAGGCTACATGGCTCCATTACTGTGATAGATGAGATTCGTTCAAATTAGCAAACTTTTAGTTTCTCTACTGCAGCACTGTATTTTCTATTTGATCCATGCGCACATGTAGGCGCACGCACACATCTAAAGGCGCGCATGCACGTGACATAAAAATAAATGACCGTCCGCCCTAAAAAGAAAACCCCTAAGCACCACTGGGTAAATGACGTCAGACTTCACTGCTCTATTATAGATGAATAATCAAAGAGTTCAACTTTACCAACCTGTGACAGTGTAACAGTCGCTCCATGACATGTAGAGATCATTAATAACAGTTTAATGAATTAAACCAACCTGTGACAAAAGCGCTGTAACAGTTGATCCATAGCAGGTAGAGATAAACCACCATCCATGACTTCAGAGTCCACAGAGTGACTTGGAAGTAAAATGTGAGACCGAGCGACCCGCCATCCTGTCTCCTCCGTGAAGAGTTATGATTATAAAATCTCTGTTTGTCCTATGAATCTAACATACATTAATAAAAACAAAAAACAAGATATTACTAGGCCTACGTTGAAGAACGCACACAACAGTCAGTCAGTCACAGCGACTAGACTAGACTGGGATGGGTTCATCTGTCAGGTTGCTGATCGCAGGGACGTGCTGGGCCCCTGATTCGACCCGAGAAAAAGAGTTGCAGAGGCCCTCATTGCGCGCTATAGAGAGAGATCTCTAAACCTTGTACGTCTCTAAACCTTGTATGTCCAAAACCATTTGTTTTGTATTTATAATTTTTAAAATGATTTAAACTCGTGCAAACAGCCGATCTACAAGCACACAACGCCTTGTGTGCTTGTAGATCTGCTGTTTTCACTACTTTTGTGCGACGGCTTGTATGATGAAGCAGGGCTTTGCTTTGCGAAAAAATATACAAATTTGAAACTTGGAGATACAAGGTTTCTGCCCGACAGTGACGATTTACTTTGTTGGCCGCCCAGCCCCCAAAATGGAACGAAGGCCGACATTTTATTTAAATGTTTTTCCTAATGGCCGGCCGGGAATGAACCGGCCGTTCGGGAGTTGTCCCGCTTTTTCCAATGGCCAGCACGTCCCTAAGTTGTGAATCTATGGGGGTGTGCAAGCCCACCACTCACTGGTAAACCTGGTAAACGTGTTATGCAAATAGCCATTTGATTAGATAGGCTATGGCGCATCGTCACTCGTATAGCCTATAACTTTCTTGTTTTTTTTTCTTTATTTTTCTAGTTCTTTTTTATCGCACTGACTTTTGGACACTCTGCACTATGAGGTTGTGTTAGTATTTTTGCTCGTGTTTGACATGATGGTGAGATACTTGTTGCACTAACTAGCATTGACTGTTATGGTCACTTTGATTTGGGCACTGTATTATATTAATAGTTTTCACTTTTCCTATTTTAAAACCTTTTTTTGGGGTCCCACTAGCACCTTATATACTCACAAAGTCCCATTTCTGACCATTGTGTCTTTCTCTGTTTTTGGGAAGGCGGAGGTTAAAAGCTTTCCACGGGTTCTCTGAACAGGCTGTCCTGATTTGCTGTCGTCGCTGACGTCAGCGATGACACTCTACTTGTATTTGGCCCTCCCCGCCCTTCAGGTCCAAACCAGAAGAAGCAAGCTGTCAAAATCCCATATTAAATAACCTGCCACAAATGCATGTCCAAGAAGTACTACTAATGTCAGATTAACATACACAAGTGTACTAGTTATATTTTCTAATTAGGTGCTTCTGAATTGTTCCAGTGTGTTTGTGTCAGTGTAATCCATGCTGTTTGTGCGCTGTGTTTGTCTGTTGACATGGAGCGACTCGTC
Source organism: Nannobrachium achirus (assembly GCF_963921795.1). Taxonomy (NCBI): domain Eukaryota; kingdom Metazoa; phylum Chordata; class Actinopteri; order Myctophiformes; family Myctophidae; genus Nannobrachium; species Nannobrachium achirus. Next base: position 164,858 of record NW_027664846.1, read on the forward strand.
GCAGCGCTTCCATGTTCACACTGCTACTAGCTGGAACGTGCATGAGCTGTGCCTCCCCAAGTGGATGATCCGTTGATTTTGAATCTGTCCGCGACACTGACTCACTACTCATCATGAGAGGGGGTGGGGAGAGGGGCTCTCTATTCAAGAGTGGTAATTTAGCCTCAAACCTTTTGAAAAACGTTTTTGGGACATCGTAACGGTGTATCAATTCAATTCAATCTTTATTAGCGGACTCAGGTCCATAAAACAGAGTACAAGACATAAAACACTGTACAAAACATAAAAGAAACCCAACAGCAATAAAAAAATCAATAAGAAGATGTAAAAATAAATAGTACATATCTTAGCCCAAAGGAAAAACACAGGCATTTTAACCAGTGTACCCTTAGTCTGGATGAATAACGTGAACTGCTCATAAGGGGGCTTGAAAGTGCCACAATGATGCCGTTAGTAGATACATCCAACCGTTTCATGAATTTGTACATTAAGTTTCTTAAAAGTGCTTTAAAAGTCCTCACTCCAGCAGTGACAAACATCTCACTAGCACTGCCCCCTCTGGGTTTTTTAAGTAGTATTCTCATAGCATCATTATATGCAACTTGCAGCCTATGCATACTAGATTTATTATAAAATGACCAAAGGTGAGCAGTATAGAGCGGTGTATGATATAAATACTTTTTAAATGCATGGTGTATCACCTTTAAGGACACTATATCTCGTTCCCTTTCTTGATGTACCTTGCTTTATCTTTTTCATACTTCTCTGTAACTTTGTAAATAACCTTATACTGCTGTGCTGCCTCTGGGCAACTGATTTTCCCCCTTGGGATAATAAAGGCATCTGTCTATCATCTATCTATCTCTATGGTTCTAACATGCACCGTTCCCTGCAGTTCCTGCATGTGGGAAATATATTGTCCTGACGGCGTCCGGTCGCGTCCGGCCTCGAAAGCACTACTGGTCTCCACCAAGCCAGCAGAGGGCTGAGGAGAGGTTCCAGCACCAAAGACAGTACATACAGAGTAGAGGGTAGCACGGGTCCTAAAAATGGGAGCCGAGCCGAAATGGAGCAGAGGAAATTTGGAACGAGCCGAATGGCCCCGAGAAAAATACAGATGTTCTAGCCCCGGCCCGAAATTGTTCCGAGAGTGATTGGATCCGACCCTAAAATGGACCCGGGGGAAACGGACCTGATCTGTCCAGGTCTTTGGCCCGAACTGTGTCCGGTGTTATTATTTTACCATTACTTTTGAGACTAATAGTCTAGACAAAGCGCAGCAGCAGCGCACTGCAGCCGCCGCTCTGAGGACCGAGAGGTGAGAGCTATTATTGCAGAGGGTTGCGAGCGCTGTGTGTCATGCAGAACAGTTAGATTTTCAGCTCAGCCTCAGTCCCCAGCTGAACAATCACTATGATATCTACAACAAACACCAACCTGTCCAGTGAGAGTGTTACTGTCCAGTCAGTGTCCACGACACCACAGCTCGCATCACAAAACTTTCCTCCTCCTGCGCTCTCATCTGCCCCACCAGAGTACTGAGAGGAGACTCAGCTGGCTCGCGTGCGTCTGTGCGTTTGTGTTGCAGATACAGATTTTTGCCGACTTTATGTCGCCCCTCCCCGCAGATGATGTCCAGAAACATGCTCCATATAGGCTAAATGACGTTCCAACCTGCATCTTCCAGGTGGCCTTTGTTTGCGTTTCACCTCGCAAAAAAAAAAGCCCTCCATGATTTTCACTTCAGCTGCAGCGTAACGCTTGAGATTGGATGCGCTGAACGGGACTCATTCAATAAGCGAGACGATAATATGGATTTGGGAGAGTAATTGCAATGCATGCCTCATTAAAAACAATATATATTTTAAAGTTGAAGGCTAAATACACAGTATATTTTTAAATCTCGGGTCCTCTCGGATCCTTGTGGGTAAATTTTGGACAGCCCCGAACGGACCCGAGGCAATTAGACCCTACCCTACCCTGACCCGAGGCAATTAGACCCTACCCTACCCTGACCCGAGGCAATTAGACCCTACCCTACCCTGACCCGAGGGACAAGTGAATATTTTAGACCCGAAACGGCTCAGTTCTCGGGTTATTCGGTCCTGGAAGACCCGTGTTACCATCTAGTACAGAGCACTGGGCCAAGTATTGGAAGGGAGGTTTGTGCCCGTTTATATTCTCACTCAAGCTGATGTGATGACACCCGGGCTCTGATTGCAACAACATGCGCATTGCTTTGAGGGTCCCGGTTTTAGGCAACAGTGGTTCGCCTCCCGGTTTCAGCAGCTGAAAATATAGTCACCCTAGTATTGAGTAAATGTACTTAACGGGGTACTGTCACCTAAAGGGGTACTGTCACTTTAAAAAGTCATCTTAAAATATGAGTTAATATTTTTATGATGTCATTGTGGGAATGCGCAATTATAAGCCAATTAAATTAATTGACTGTACTTAGACTACTTACTGTACCAGTCAGCTGTTGTTGGGGAGCGAGGGGCAGATTACACTGACATGAGCTTCAGACTGTTTCAGAGCGTTTTCAGAGAGACCACGTGACCTACTGTATCATACTATTATAATTTCGGGGCGTGTCAGCGGGCCTTTAAGTAAAGTACTTGAGTAAATGCACTTAGTTACTTCACACCACTGAATGTAGGCTATAAATGTTGATTAGAATCCAGCACACAACACATATTATTTTGGGGGTCCTTGACATGAAAAGGTTTGAGCACCACCGACATAGAAACGGGTTCTTCCAGAAACCTATATTAAGATTTAGGAGATAGAATCGGGTCCATAAATTCAAATACTTGCAAAAATGTTCACGATTTAAAAAAAAATAGCAGATCTACAAGCTCGCAGCCACACTGAGCTTGTATATCTGTTATTTTGTAATAGTTAAAGCATAAAACTAAATGGGTTAAGTGGGTCTAGGCTGATAGTGAATTAAACATGTATTTAACACTTTAAATGCAAACATCATAGAGGTACAGTCACACATTAAGGATAACAATGCTTTATTAGTCTAACAAAGTACAGTACAGTCACACATTAAGGATAACAATGCTTTATTAGTCTAACATAAAGTACAGTACAGTCACACATTAAGGATAACAATGCTTTATTAGTCTAAAATAAAGTACAGTACAGTCACACATTAAGGTTAACAATGCTTTATTAGTCCAACAAAGTACAGTACAGTCACACAGTAAGGATAACAATGCTTTAGTCTAACAGAGACATTAAGGTCAAGACATTTAAACAATGCTTTGTTCATGGTTTCAATGTTTGATGTTTGACCCCCCTTTAACCTGAACCATCCTAAATAAGTGTCCTTACATAGGATAGAGCAGGAAACCACTGAACATGTTGTTGTTGTATGTTTTTCCGTTATCATCGAGCCTGTTCCCACCATCTAACTTCATGTAAACTCTGTCTCCCTTCTGCAGCTCTAAGATCACTCCATTAGATAGAGATTCCCAACCACCACTACTGTATGCATAGTTACGAATGAGTCTCTGTTCATTTTTATACATATGGATATGCGTATGACTTGATGACTTGGTGTGAACTGCAGTAAATGTGAAGTGATAAACTCCTCTAGATGGTGCTGAGAAGATACCTGAGAGAGAACACACAAAACATGATTTTAAAACAGGTCTCAATGTGGGGTCCGAGGACCTCCCAGGGTCCTGGAGGAGGTTCCAGGGTCCCCAGCAACATGTTTCATAAAGCATCAAAATCAGTTTAAATACCTTAACCTTAATCTATAATTAGACTATTAGAAATAGATCGACAAGCTCACAACACATTGTGAACTTGTAGATCTTCAGATCCACGGGCCACGGTCATTTTGGAGGTCCTTGATATTAAAATGTTTGAGAACCACTGATTTATATCATTGTTAAGTCATGATATAAACATTATCATTGTTAATTGAAACCAATGGCATTAAACCAGGGGTCTTCAACAGGGGGTCCTCCAAATCTTTGTGTGATCGTAGCCCTGAATACACGACGGTCACATACATGATGCTGCCGCCTCAACCTGAGAACCAGTGGGGTATACACATCAAAAAAGTAGCATAGGGGTCAAACTAAGGGTTCTTCATGATTCTGAATCCATTGCAAGCATTTGTTTTGCATGAAAAACATTCCTTGGGCTAGATTTCAGCCTCTCAAACCTGTGAAAAGTGATGAGTCATCACTTTTCACCGTTATTTTGGTCCGTTTTCTAGCCCAAGGAATGTTTTTCATGCAAAACAAATGCTTGCAATGGATTCAGAATCATCAAGAATCCCTAGTTTGACCCCTCACATGCTACTTAAAGCATATTTTTTTGGTGTGTTTCTTTCCTTTATATTGAAGTCGATGGAGTGAATATACAAATGGCCATAACTTTTTTTCGGGTTAGGATTTCCGGCAGAGCAGGCCTCTCATTCTGTGGACCTTGATGACCAAATTAATAGAAAAAACAAAAATTAAAAGTATGTCATGACATCACAGGTAACATCCTATTCTTTGAGCTTTTGGGCCTGTGGCTCCCCGGCTAATAGAAACCTTTTCTATATTAACCACTTGAACCCTATAGCGTCCATATTCAGAGAACTTTAGCCGAGAATAGCCGATCTACAAGCTCACAACGCCTCGCAGCACGAGCCGCTGTGAGCTTGTAGATCGGCTATTTTCGGCTAAGAGCTTTTGTGTAGAGGTGAACAAGAGCAGACCAAGTAAAGAGTGAAATCTCAAGTTGTATAATTATTCACAGTTAAAGTGGTTAAATATCTGAAAACATAAATTGACAAGAATCCAAAATACACTGATGATTGTGTTGTCAAAAGATAAAACTATATGGAATCTATTAACAGGTTGTGGGGGTCCCTGCTTCATCTCTCAAAACGTTGAAGACTCCTGCATTAAACTTTTCTCACCTTATCCTGTCTATTGGTTTAAATAGGTAACGCACTTTGAAGGTTTATGTACATTACTGTCATATTTACCTGTCTGATAGATGTAAGTTGATGAAACTAATTGATTCTATAAAGTTCATTAAAGTAAATTAATCATAACCCACCTGTAGATGGATCGTATGCCTTGCCGATGTTCGTGATGACATTCCTGTAGACTACAGTGCTGGTACTAGATGGTGAAAAGGTTTTACCCAAACCAGCTGAAAAGGCCACCTCTGTTTTGTCTGTCAACACATAACATTATCACATTGGTTAGAATATTAATAAAAACATACATTATACCATTAATTATTTATCATTAATACTACAATCCATTATAATATCCACTTAAACCTTACTGTATAATTATATTCTTAATAAACAACACTAGTGTTTCCCTCGACATCAAATCTCTGCCAAAAACAGCAGCTCTACAAGCTCACAACACGTCACATTGCAAGCTTGTAGAACTGCCATTTTACCTCAATGTTTGCCGGAGATTTGGGATGGGGTTCTGTTTAACTATGGATTCTGACCTTAAATTCATTACTAGTTTCAAAGATATTTTGGGAGAATAATTGCAATGTTCAGTATTCATTTTAGAACATCATGTTTAATAAATATACTGTACTTACTCCTCAGTTCCTGCACTTGTTTGTCAGTAGCATTCAGGCGGTTGTCAGTGGCTTTCAGACTTCTTTCAAAGGTGGACAGCAGAACATCATGAGCTGAAATCAACACAATATTAGCATTAATAATATTAAGTCTTAAATACTCTTTATATGATCAATACAATGTCAACAAATTGTTGCGTTACTAATAAAACTAGACATTTGAAATCTTGTTTGGAAAGAAATCGCCAACATATAAAATATGGTTAAAGTGTTATATAATGATCACTGTATTGCCTACTAAAAATGACACAGATGATTTCCTGGTTTTAATGGGTTAAGTCATGTTTCAGCACTGCTCTTTCCAGCCTGCATCCACTGATCAGCTTCAAATTACCTTTACTTTCTTTCTCCAAGTCTGTAACCTGGCCCTCCGTAGCAACCAGTCTGGTCTGATGGTCTTTAACCTGGTTCTGGGTTGCAGTTAGTGAGGTCTGGAGGTCTGTAGCCTGGCCTTCAGTGACGGTTAGTCTGGTCTGGTAGTCTGTGACCTGGCCCTCTGTGGCAACCATTCTGGATTGACAGGAACTCAATTTGACAGCCATTACTGAAAAAAAAAAAAAAAGTATGACTTTTGTTAAAGGCAGAGTTCACCTCCAAAATGACTATTTTCCACCGATAACTCTCCCCATGGAGACTTGAATTCATGGATTATTCCCCTTAGAACTATCCCTTTATAACTGCTATATGAAACATTTCAGCCTGTATTGTTCCTAAAGCTCCATCTGGACCATCCTTACCTTTCATTAAGTCCTTCTGCTGCTTGGCTTCTCTCTCACTGGCGGTCGCCCTGGCCTTGGCTTCTGTCTCACTGGCTGTCACCCTGGCCTCCATGTTCTTCAGGAGCACCTGTTGTTGCGCCACCATAACTCTGAGCTCTTTGACTTCTCCCTCCAAGGCCTCCATGTTCTTCAGCTGCACCTGTTGTTCCTTCAGCTGCACCTGTTGTTCCCCCACCTCGTCTCTGAGCTCTTTGACTTCTCCCTCCAAGGCCTCCATGTTCTTCAGCTGCACCTGTTGTTCTGCCACCTTGTCTCTGAGCTCTTTGACTTCTCCATCCAATGCCTTCCCTCTCTGCTCCATCACCATGTCCCGAAGCTCCTTCAGCTCAGTCCAGAGGTCAGCTTGGCTGCCTGGTCCACCCCGAGCCCCAGCAGCCTCACACAGACAGAGCAGTAGAAGCAGCGCAGCAGCCCAGCAGCTCTTCATTCTGGAATGGTGTTGGTGTCTCACCCCCAAAAAGACACCTGATGAACAAACATCGGAAACGTCATTGAACCCAGCGGACACCAACCTGTCTTAAAGGACAACTTTCTTTTTTTTTTTACAAGAACGGTTGATATTTTAGATCGTAATTAGAGAAAATAGATGAGCGTTAGAATGTTTTCATTTACTTCCTATCGTTTTAACCAGTTTAGAGAGTTTGATTTCAGTGGTTGGGGGCATGCGTTTAAGTGGCCAAATATGTATTTTGACACAATAAGCCACTCCATGCAGCGCAGGGTTTCCTTTCATGGTTAGGTGTGACTTATGGGGGCTAGTAGTGTTGCCAAGAATTTGTCAACTCATTGTGGCTAAAAAGACATATTTAGCCTGATTGGCTAAAACGATAGAAAGAAGTAAATGAAAACATTTTAACACTCTCTTTTCTTTCCTCCAATTACAATCTAAAATATGAACCCTGAAAAAACAAAGTTGTCCTTTAATGATATTGGCACTGAAAACTAAGTGAGTGGCTTCTCAGCCACTCAAATGCTTCATATAATCAGCTGCTGTTATTCAAATAAATGTAGTATAGGGTTGCTCTGGTGTGCTGAGCATGCCTTCAGAGGTTCAGTTAGATATCAAAACTAGATATGAATTCATTACATAAACCACAAATGTTTTGTTCCTTTAAATTTTCTCCATCTAAAAAATATGTTTGAGTCAAATTTAAGCTTCATTCTCTCCAGACAATGTAAAAGGTGCATTCAGTAAAGGGGGACATCACTCATTTTTTCAATGAAATAAAATGTTCCCCCCCTTCTGTGTTGCCTAGAACTGGAGGTTTGATTTGGGGGTTTGTATTGCAAAGTACACCGTGATGACATCACACGTAGGCCTACTTTGCAACAAAACCCCCCAATATCAATCCTCCAGTTCTAGGCAACACAGAAGTTGGGTAACTTTTTATTTTATTTCCACACAACTCCTCTAAAGTAGGCCTATATTAATGACATAGTTCAATATTGAAATTGGGTGGTTTTCCCCTTTAAAAGAGTGTTTTTTCACCTACCTTTGAAAAATCACTGAATATACTGCAAGGCTCTGGAGCTTTCAGAAGACAACCAAACTAGTCTCAGTCCACTGCAACAATCCTCTCTACAGACACTGAATGTTGGTCTCAGAGCAATCTGGGAACCCATCGTCAAAGAAGAAAGGGCGACACCTATCGGTCGGCCTCTCTTCCTTTGACTCTGGGACCAACATAGAAAGGGGCGGGGATACATGGAATTCCCCGGTTGAGAACGAATTTTAAAACTAGTTCCGCTTTGAAGCCTGGTCCGCCCCTTGGTTTGGTTCCCTCCCGAAACTACTATAGCGGAACTGCTACTCTACACACGGAACACAAGTTACACAACAGACAACCACCACAACAACGACGACGCAACATAGATGCTACTGTGGACGAGGAACTGTTTTCTAGCGTGCTTACAAGTGTTTCTCAGTTACACAATATTGAACAATTAAAACCTCTTCAGCCCATTTGTTTTAAGTACTTGATAGATCGGCGACGACGGCGAGATGTTTGGCCGCCTGGATCCTGTTATCCTGCTTTCCCAGAGAGAAGGAACAAGGACCCCATCGTTTTTACCCCATATGCTGCGCTGAATGAAGCTGGATGATCTGCTGATGATCTGCTGCAGACCAGTGACCAAGACACAACGAATTTACCCACAATAAGCAAACGTTTATATAGCCTCGGATGTCATGGTGTGTTGCAATACAGTGGATTGATGTTTTAAATCAATATGGGATGTTATGATAATGTATAACTGCTTTAACCTCGCCTACCAGGCTTTCTCCCGGCTGGCTAACTGCAGTAAGCTAGCGTGTTAGCATACGGCCGTCAGGTTTTCACTTTTCAGGTCGTCTTTTTAAACATTTACAGTTGCCTTATATTACTCTATAAATCTATCTGTGATGTGTGCTTTTACTAATACTGGCGTGCTTAGGCAATGTAGTGGGAAAAGTACTCGCATTCTTTACTTAAGTATCATGCACAAGTCTTGTATTCAAAATGTAGCCCTTGAGTAAAAGTATAAAAGTATTGCAAAAGCAGAAAGTAGTACTCAAAGTACCCATTGTGCAGAATGTAACCACAATGCGACGTTGTTGTGAGCTTGTAGATCAGCTATAAATAGCCTGTCTAGGAATAAAATAGGGCTAGTTGATTAATGTATGTTTTATAATATAATAATTTAATACATGAGTCTTTTAGACTAGAAGTTGCAACGTTTACATTTACTCTATACTAATAATAATACACTAAAATCTAAATTCATATAGGCATATTGCTGCACTTTACTGTGTAGACTAACAAATGTAGTTCGTTATTGTAATGTAGGCCATTCTTCCTTCCATTTAATTCTATTGTTATGCACAACGATTTCCAAAAGCATTCTTTGATTGTGCAAATAGTGGCAATGTGAAACCCATACATTGTGTGGAAAACCGGGTGGGTCAATGAATATTTAAATGGGGCAATTCGCTTGTCTATATAGACTACAGAGGGATTTATTTAGCTGCACAAAGAATATGTACAGTTGAAAGATGGTTTGTTTCCACCCGTGAGGGGGAATGCATAGTCAACGCACACATTAGATACCGCCCACTATGTTTGATTGGTCAAAAGCGCTGCCTGTCACCAGACTTGGGTACCGCCCAAAATCCCTTCCGTGAGTTTGGTGTGTGACAGACTCAGTAGCGTAGCGTTCTCTGAGGCTGTTCTTGAGAGACTAGTCTCAGAGTGAGTCTGCAACAATCCTTCTACACTGACTGTTGGTCTCAGACAGAGTGAGTCTCTGCTCCTCCCTTGCTCTGCTCAAATACTCTGATTGTCCTGAGTGCAGTCACCTGTGAGGACCAGCTGAGACTGCTCTGGTGATGAGCTGTTCAGTGTGTGTGTGTGTGTGTGTGTGTGTGTGCGTGTGTGTGTGTGTGTGTGTGTGTGTGTGTGATTTTATGCAGTTAATTGAATCTTTTAATCTCACACTTCTCAACACCGGTCCTACTCATAAGCTGGGTCACACTCTAGACCTTGTCCTATCACTTGGCCTCAATGTCAATACAACCAAAATCATAGCCCCTTGTCTATCAGACCACAGCACTATCTTATTTGAGACAGTATTACCTCAACCACCTCCAAAACCACAACTCCCCACTCGCCGCTCACGCCACATTAACTCAACGACTGCCAGTACATTTTCAGAGGCCCTCATAGCCGCCCCAAACACCCGCATTATAGAGGCCCCCCCCCCATCCATCAGCACTGAGGAACTCATCTCCCTATTCAACTCCACCTGCACATCCATCCTGGATACTATCGCCCCCCTTAAAACCAGCAAACCTAAACCTAAAGGTTGCCCCTGGCTAAACGACACCACCAGAGCCTTGAGGAGGGAATGTAGGAAAGCTGAAAGGAGGTGGAAAAAGGACAAACTCCAGATTTCATTTGAAATGCTGAAAAGCACCCGTCTCAGTTACCAGGACTCACTTAACACAGCAAGAACAAATTACTTCTCCAATCTCATCTCCAATAACTCCCATAACCCGCAGATTCTATTCAAAACTATTAACTCTGTTATTCATCCGGCCCCCAGTACAATCCCAGACCTGTCAGTAGAAAAGTGCACCGATTTTCAGATTTATTTCATTAGTAAGGTTACCAACATCAGAAATAACATGCCCCCCCACGCAACTAACACAAACAACCTACCGCCCTGCTCATCCAAACTTGACAGCTTCCACCCAGTTACACTCCCAACCCTCATCAAACTCATCTCCACCATGAAAACTGCTACCTGTCCACTTGACATCATTCCCTCTACCCTCCTGAAGGAGGTTGTTAATACAGCCGGTCTTAGTTTACTCAGCATCATTAACAGCTCCCTGGCCACTGGCACCGTCCCAACCTCCCTCAAACAAGCCGTGGTCCAGCCCCTCCTCAAAAAACCGAACACAGATCCCTCCCTTCCCAGTAACTACAGGCCTATCTCCAAACTTCCCTTCCTATCCAAAATCCTAGAAAAAGTAATCCTCAGTCAACTCATCCCCTACCTCAATCAAAACAGCATTACAGAATCATTTCAGTCTGGTTTCAAAGCCAACCACAGCACAGAATCGGCACTCCTGAAAGTACATAATGACCTTCTCCGCACCACCGACCTTGGACATTGTGCCATACTCCTACTCTTAGACCTCAGTGCTGCCTTTGATACAGTCGATTACCACATCCTCCTAAACCGTCTCCAGCACAACGCTGGTATTGACAGTACAGCCCTGGCCTGGTTCACCTCCTACCTCAGAGACAGAAGTTTCACCGTCAACATTGGTAACTTCTCATCCCCTCCCGCCTGCCTCTCCTGTGGAGTCCCTCAAGGATCAATCCTGGGCCCCATCCTGTTTTCCATTTACATGCTCCCCCTAGGTCAAATATTCCATAATTATAACATCTCATTTCACTGCTATGCTGACGACACTCAAATCTACCTCCCCCTGACACCAAACAACCCTGCACAACTGGACAACCTCAGAAACTGCCTCACAGATATAAAATGCTGGATGGCTCAGAATTTTCTACAGTTAAATGACTCAAAATCAGAAATCATCCTATTTGGCCCCCCCGAATCCATCACACAAATCAAAAGCAACCTAGGCAACCTTTCCAACCTTGTCAAGCCCCATGCAAAGAACCTGGGCGTGCTATTCGACTCAGAGTTCAAATTTGATAAACAGGTAAATGCAGTAGACAAATTTAGTTTCTTCCACCTCCGTTCCATAGCTAAAATCAAATCATTTCTCTCTGTCCATAATCTTGAAATAGTCATACATTCCCTAATAACATCCCGGTTAGATTATTGTAATTCCCTATACATCGGCATCAGTCAATCAGCATTATCCCGGCTCCAACTGGTTCAAAATGCAGCAGCCAGACTTTTGACTGGAACCAAAAAAAGAGATCACATCACTCCCGTCCTGGCCTCCCTCCACTGGTTGCCAGTGCAATTTAGGATTCAATTCAAGACTCTCCTCTTTGTATATAAATCCCTAAATGGACTAGCCCCATCATACATCAATGACCTCGTAAAATACCCTCCCACCACCAAATGGCACCTTAGGTCAACTGACCTGGGATTATTGGAGGTGCCGATGGCGAACCTGAGGCGCAGAGGTGACCGCGCCTTTTCTGTTGCTGCTCCCGCGCTGTGGAACAGCATTCCACACTCTGTTAGATCCGCCCCCTCAATCGACTCTTTTAAATCCAGGCTTAAAACCCTGTTTTATTCACAAGCTTTTGAACTCTCCTGACACGTCCTCTTTGCCTTATTATTGATTGTAATTATTTTATGTTAATGTGCTCCTGGATGTTTTTATTGTTGCTTTATCGTTGTATTAGTATTGTGTTAGTTTACTGTTACTGTGATGATGAAATGCCTGTACAGCACTTTGGTACAGCGGAAGTTGTTTTTAAATGTGCTTTATAAATAAACGTGATTTGATTTGATTTTGATTTGTGTGTGTGTCACTGTGTTCAATGCTGGCTCACACCTTGTGTGTCAGTCACGCCATGGAGACTTAGTTCTTAGTTCAATAATTATTTTGTTGTATGTTCCACATTCCTAAGATAAAACAATGATTATAGTACATTTACCCTCGTTGATTCTGAATGGGGACCCAAATGCATGTTGGTCAATCAATGGGGGTAAATTTACTTTAAATTTACCCCCATTGATTCTGACCCAAATGCATTCTGGTCCCCATCCAGGGCCATGCATGTGGGTCCCCATCCAGAATCAATGGGGGTAAATTTACTATAATCAATCTTTTTGTTGTCTTAGAAATGTGACAATATAAAAACATATTATTAAAGTCTCTATGGCGTGACTAATCAATAGGGGAAAAAAGTCATTTTGGGGGTTGAACTACTCCTTTGATTGTTATGAGTTCAGTTGTTGCATTAGATACTAGAGAGTTTAAATTGTATCATTGTTATTCTATAATGTAATTTATTTGTGAAGTTTATGATCCTCATCTACTGCGTTTGTCTGAATTCCTGCACTTGGTTTCTACAACAACACCAGTTCCTTGTACAGTTTAATGAGACGCTACGCTGTCTCTCTGCATTCTATGATCCTATAGTTTACTGAGACGCAACGCTGTCTCTCTGCATTCTATGATCCTATAGTTTACTGAGACGCTACGCTGTCTCTCTGCATTCTATGATCCTATAGTTTACTGAGACGCTACGCTGTCTCTCTGCATTCTATGATCCTATAGTTTACTGAGATGCTACGCTGTCTCTCTGCATTCTATGATCCTATAGTTTACTGAGACACTACGCTGTCTCTCTGCATTCTATGATCCTATAGTTTACTGAGACGCTACGCTGTCTCTCTGCATTCTATGATCCTATAGTTTACTGAGACGCTACACTGTCTCTGCATTCTATGATCCTATAGTTTACTGAGACGCTACGCTGTCTCTCTGCATTCTATGATCCTATAGTTTACTGAGACGCTACGCTGTCTCTCTGCATTCTATGATCCTATAGTTTACTGAGATGCTACGCTGTCTCTCTGCATTCTATGATCCTATAGTTTACTGAGAGTCTGAGACACATTGACAAAGTTCATCAAATAGGCACCATTTGGCATTTTCCATTTAAAGATGACATTTTGACCCTGTACAAACAATTGTAAACTTGCATCAAGTTTATGAATAAATAATTTTAAGAATATTACATATTTCACCAGTTTCAATCGTATTTATGTTTGGGTCTGTGGACTATTACTAATGTCTATTTGACAGGTGGTATTTCCTGGCATATGCTTACTGTACAATTCTTCAAACAGTTAAAATAATATCCTATCCCAGCCAGCACGCCCACATGGGTCCCGCATGGGTATGAGTTGGGCTTCCCTACATGGGCCCCACCTGGGAATGTCCGCGGTTTCCACAAGGGTCCCTCGTGGGTTAGCCCACGTGGGCTCAACGTGGGTTCTACATGGGCCCTGGGTTGGCCCCACCTCTGCAAATTTATATGGGACCCAGGTGGGAACCACTTGGGCTAGCCCACGTGTGCTCAACGTGGGTTCTACATGGGCTCTGGGTGGGCCCCACCTCGGCAAATTTATATGGGACCCAGGTGGGAACCACTTGGGCTAGCCCACGTGGGTTCTATATGGGAATGTCCGCGGTTTCCACAAGGGTCCCTCGTGGGTTAGCCCACGTGGGCTCTGAGTGGGTTCTGCATGGGTCCTGGGTGGGCCCCACCTTGGTAAATTTATATGGGACCCAGGTGGGAGCCGCTTGGGCTAGCCCACGTAGGCTCTGGGTGGGTTCTGCATGGGTCCTGGGTGGGCCCCACCTTGGCAAATTTATATGGGACCCAGGTGGGAGCCGCTTGGGCTAGCCCACGTAGGCTCTGGGTGGGTTCTGCATGGGTCCTGGGTGGGCCCCACCTTGGCAAATTTATATGGGACCCAGGTGGGAGCCGCTTGGGCTAGCCCACGTAGGCTCTGGGTGGGTTCTGCATGGGTCCTGGGTGGGCCCCACCTTGGCAAATTTATATGGGACCCAGGTGGGAGCCGCTTGGGCTAGCCCGCATGTGCTCTACATGGGTTATACATGGGCCCTGGGTGGGCCCCACCTTGGCAAATTTATTTAGGACTCAGGTGGGAACCACTTGGGCAAGCCCACGTGGTCCCACCTAGGCAATTCTATGTCGGAACCATAGGGGATAAATGTGGGATCCAAGTGGGCTCAACCTTGCTCCTAGGCAAATTTAAGTAGTTTCTGACTGGGCCTTCGATGTGCGATGGTTCCTTTTGGTCCTAGACATCAACCATATTAATAATTGTAAACAGTAAACACATGAAATATTTTTGCAAGGATGAAAGTAGACAATATATTTTGACAAAGTTTATTAAACAAAAACTTTGTTAATACAAACACAATGTAAATAAAGAGCAGCAGTGTCAAGAGCATGCAGTGTCAAAAGGCACAAATAGCAAATGTACATAAAGAGCAGCAGTGTCAGAGTAAATATACATACGGTATATGTACATATGGTATATACAAAAAAAACACTTAAAATCACTTAAAAAATGTAAAAAATAGGGAAAAAACAGCTCCACAGACAAACACTGTGTGTGTGGGTGTTGCATGAGCCAAGAGCCAGAGAACACACATCAAATGTACATAAAGAGAAGCAGTGTCACAGCAAAGAATACATACTGTATATGTACATGTGGTATATAAAAAAACACACTTAAAATGGAAAAAGCTGCTCCACAGACTGCAAACAGAACAAAATGATGGAAAATTGTCCAAAAACAAACACTGTGCGTGTGGGTGTTTCTTTGAGCCAACCACAGGGCAGCATTGTGCTGCTGAGGGGAGAGAAAGAGACACAGAGACTTGGTCTACTGGGGAGGTGCATCATCCAGCTGAGGACGCTGTACAGTCTGACCTCTGACTCTGTTCCCACCTCTATCGCGAGCACCAATGAACCACTTGGAGATGGCCTTTTCTATAGGTTTGGCTCAAATATGAATGTTAAACAATCAGCTCTCCTGACATTAATAGCTGAAAGAGATGAAACAGGGAACCCCACTACAGGGACCCCCAGCAGGAGACCCCTACTACATAGTTTAGAGAATCGTGACGCAGATTAAACCTCTTCATATCTTTCTAGATCAGAGCTACTCAACTTAAAGGTGCCTCCACACCGAAAATACTACAGGAGACTCTTTCTAACTGTTCACAAACTGCAAAGAACGGCAAAAAACGAAGCATTTTTTTTCCAGCAGACTGCACGCCGACTGTAGTTACTGTATGCAGTTGTGCGCATGCGCACTGTGTTGCCAGGTCTGCTCGTTATAAGCGTCTTTGATCCTGTTTTCTTATAATGTTGCTAGTTGTGGGTTACTTTGGTTTGGGCTTGTTTCTGAAGTGTAGTTGCTTAGTTGGCCTTGCTTTCAACATTCTTTTAGAAAATAGCTAATGTTATAGAGCTTAATAGGTGAAACTGGTCGTTTTCTTTTGGACTTGTTTTCATAGACCTGGTCTCTTGTTTCACTCACATAATCTGGCAATCGGGCAGGGGAAGCGGAGATTTTACTATGTGCTGTGTTTTTTTCTGCTCTTACCAATACAACACACGTAACTATTACTAGCATTGGTTTAATAATAATAATAATAATAATGGATTGCATTTTTATAGCGCTTTTCTAAGCAAGTTGCGAACTCAAAGTGCTTACAACTATTACTAGCATTGGTTTGGAGTTGATTAGTATAGGAAATTGAGAGTTGAGATTGTGAATATGCTATTAGTAAAAATGTGCGATGGGAAAATGGCTCTGGTTTACTTTGGCTTGGTTTTGCAGCAGTAGCAAACTAATGGTCCATTCTACAACTCCCTCAATCCTACCGACGGCCAGGGGCGACTCAAGAAAACTGTGCAAGTCCAGTCTTCCAGTTTTCCGTCGATACTGGTCGATAGCGTTCCCGACCCGCTGCCGAAAACCTGCCGATGATTTCCCTGTCTGCACAGACGCTTTCCGCTGCCTTCCGCCACCGATTCGTGGTCAAATCGGTTGGGTTAAAAGTGCACTTAAGATGGCTTAGGGGCCACTCGGCAAAATACAAAAAGTCCAAGGGCTGCAAGCAAAATATTACGGAGCTGTTTTGGACGTTTAGAAAATGATTTTGTAACACACTACATGAGTAGTCTAAAAATTCAGGAAACACACAGAAAACATTTCCATCTATAAGGCCAAACCTCATTGAACAAAAAGATTGTCATGGAATGATTAATGATGAAATGAGGAAGTTTCTTCTTTTGGAACAAACACAATAGCAAAGCGAGGACGTCTAAGCCGCCACTTGCTCAACGTCGCAGTGCCCTTATTCACATTTGTATTTACTTTTTCACAAAAATGCCCACGATTCATGTGAAAATGCATTAAAGTAGCAGATCTAGATTTTGTGTCCGTTTTCAACGGTTCTAGATATCTCCAGAACGGGCAAGAGGAGCTGATTCCAGAAATGCAACTCCCATGAGGATTGGTCAATTGGTTGTCAAGAAAATGTAAATTACATGACAGTGAATGTTGGGGAAATTCAGCACATCTGCTGAAAATCCCACATTTTCAACTTTTATATGTTTTTCAAAAATGTTCTTTTTTGCCCAATCATGGTGGTAATGAACTAAATATTCTGAGATGAGGATCCGTGGCCAAATAAATATCATTTTGGGGGTCCTTCATATGAAAAGGTTTGAGCACCACTGACATAGTAATCTCTCAAGACCTCACAATAGCTGCATATTACCCAGGGGGCAAAGGAAGGTGTGCTGCATTTGCCCCGACATAAAAAGTTGTCCACCAGAAATATTATCTATGACCCAGTAGGATCACAACCTATATGGACAACCCGGTCAATTTGTACAACAAAGTCCAATATGGCCGCCTCAATATTAGCCCCTATTAGTTTTAATGGGGGGTGAATAGGGCAAAATTTTAAACTGAGGGATATTTCCACGAACCTTCACAGGTTGATCAATGGTATACATATGAACATTTTTTGTATTGCAAGTTTCCATGAAATCCAATATGGCCACCATATTAGGTTTTGCCTCTAACTTCTGAACCAGATGAGCTAGAAACGCAAACTTGGTGTCTATTTCATGGTGTCTGACCATGGGAGACTCAATGGAATAGCTAATTTTATTATTGGGTGTGTCTGGACCTTTATTGTGCATATTTGCAAGATGGTGGATTCCCAAAATAGAGCTTTAACATAATTTCTACCATGATTGTTTACTGCTTTTGCAAATACAAGCAATATGAATCCATTTGCTAAGATTTATGGCACAGAAGGGACTTATACCTGTATTATTCTTGAGTTTGCATGTTGTCAAATGGCTGTAAACGAGATATTATATTTCCTGTCCGATTCTACTGTATGTGGTTGTAGCAATGACTTCAGATAAAATCAGAGACCAAAACAATGTATCTTAGAAATTATTTTTTTATTAAAAAAAAAAAAAGAAAAACAGAGAGAGATTATCTCAATGAAATGAATGCTACTGCCTTTTTGGGTCTTTCACACATAGACATGCACATGCTTTCCAACAACTTCAGCTTCAGGGAAATTATAATGAACACATGATTAAAACAGGCTGCATTATAATGCAAATAATTGCTAGTCACTATCACTGTCATGTGTACCTATCCTGCTGCATCTTGTCTCCAGTCCTTGGCAACGACACCCCAAGTAGCATGCAATTCCCTTCTTCGCACATGAAGTTCAATCACCCGAGAGAGACTTGGAGTGGAACCGCTGCTCCTTCACTTGGAAAGGAGTCAGCTTAGGTGGTTCGGGTATCTAGTACGGATGCCCTCCGAGCGCCTTCCTAGGAAGGTCCTCGATGCACATCCCACAGGGAGGAGACCCCGTGGCAGACCTAAGACCAGATGGAAGGATTATATCTGACTGGCCTGGGAACGCCTCGGTATACTCCCAGAGGGAGTGGAGGAAGTTGCGCAGGATAAGGAAATCTGGAAGTCTCAGTTGGAATTGTTAACCCCGCGACCCGATTCCGGACAAGCGGTTGAAGATGGATGGATGGCACATGAACAGTTTTTCTGGCAGCCTTTGATACAGCTACATGATATTGCCTTGTCCATTGATATAGCCCAGGCTGGCTCTGTAGATGTACAGGGGACTGCCTTCCCATCACTGAGAGACCATCCATATTCAGTGAAGCAAGGGATGTCTGGCTTCGCGATGTGTGCAGTTTTATCTATTATGGCTGCAAGAGCAGCTCTTTTCAGGTGCAGGCCAAAGGCATTTTCTGTAGGTGGCAGCAGCTTCAACAGGGTTGATCGGTTATTTAGGAACTTGTCAGGTCAAAGTCCTCCGAATGGTCAGCTTTTGATGCATATGCAGCTATTGTGAGGTCTCTAGCCTGATTCTTGACATCCTCTGAGAGGGAATAAGAGGAATTTTCACCAAACTCCTGAAGTGCAGGGAGATCTAGACCCATGCTGGTCTTGAACCATGCCTTCTTTCCAGTGAAAAAGGGATAGCTGGTGGTATCTCTGCCACTCAGGCTGTGAATAAAGGGCAGGGCACGACACTGTGCGAGTCCAAGGGCTGAGACCATGTGATGGAAGATATGCATCCTGCTCTGTTCTCACCCACAGCTCTGGAAGGTCTAGGAGGTGGGTGGCAGCATGATATAGATGCCTATATCATGCTGCCGCCATGGGAAGGCAGTCCCCTGTCCATCTACAGAGCCAGCCTGGCCTATATCAATGGACAAGGCAATATCATGTAGCTGTATCAAAGGCTGCCAGAAAAACTGTTCATGTGCGAAGAAGGGAATTGCATGCTACTTGGGGTGTCGTTGCCAAGGACTGGAGACAAGATGCAGCAGGATAGGTACACATGACAGTGATAGTGACTAGCAATTATTTGCATTATAATGCAGCCTGTTTTAATCGTGTTATAATTTCCCTGAAGCTGAAGTTGTTGGAAAGCATGTGCATGTCTATGTGTGAAAGACCCAAAAAGGCAGTTGCATTCATTTCATTGAGATATTCTCTCTCTACGCTCTACCCATGGTCAGACACCATGAAATAGACACCAAGTTTGCGTTTCTAGCTCATCTGGTTCAGAAGTTAGAGGCAAAATTTTCTGGGTCCTTACATTATGGCGGCCATATTGTGGCGGCCATATTGGATTTCATGGAAACTTGCAATACAAAAAGTGTTCATATGTATACCATTGATCAACCTGTGAAGTTTCGTGGAAATATCCCTCAGTTTAAAATTTTGCCCTGTTCACCCCCCATTAAAACTAATAGGGGCTAATATTGAGGCGGCCATATTGGACTTTGTTGTACAAATTGACCGGGTTGTCCATATAGGTTGTGATCCTACTGGGTCATAGATAATATTTCTGGTGGACAACTTTTTATGTCGGGGCAAATGCAGGTTTCCTAAAAAAAGGCTGGTTTGCCCCCTGGGTATAAGGCGACATTCAGGCGGCATTCACACAGGCACGTTTTATTGCGATTAAAACGAATCCTCTAACGTATTGTCGAAAAACACATCCGTATTCTTTTTCGAATCAAATAAACAAATGCAAATCCACAAAAAAACGGTGGTTTCGACTCGCTATAGCAAACGCTTCACTGTTGGTGTGAATCCATCCGTCTCAAATACAGGCAATATATAGAGCCATGTGCGGGTTAAATCCATAGTTATTTATAAAAGGTTAAATCCCCCTCCAGACCGTCTGCTCTCATTAGATTTCTGACCATTCTGGCCGCCTCCTCCCCTCATTGATTTCATTTCTGATCACCGCTCACTCGATCGCACATAGTGTATTATTTGTGAGGAGTTGCTCACAGTTAGATGAAAGGAAAGTGCCACTGGAGTCACTTGTATATCATATAATTATATAATATAGGCCGATGTGTTGGTCTCTCGCCCTCACTCACGCGCGCTCTTTCTCTCTTGCTCTCTGTGCAATCATGTCCAAATGGAGACGCTTTACGCGCGCCGCAGAGCGCAGAGAAGGAGCCAGCGGAGGGCAAGACGAGGGGCAGAGAGAGAGAGAGAGAGAGAGAGAGAGAGAGAGAGAGAGAGAGAGACGTTGACGTTGTCCTCTTCGTAGATATTCATATCTTGCTAAAGTAGGCCTATTTGCTGTCTGGTTTATTGCTGGTAGATTTTGCGAGTCCCTCCCGCCGCTGCATGGTTTTATTTTTTTATCGCCCGTTTACGACCGTCGACCGCAGATAAATATTTGCGGGGGTCCTGCGGTTACATTGTGAGTTGAACTTGAAGAATTATTAAACACAGGGAGATGGAGGAGGCATTATGCAGCTTGGATACATGTCCCGTGGACAGACGTGACAATGTGTGTGAGCGCAAACGTATCAATTAAATATGCAAGAATGTGGCAACTTCACCCCTCCCATTCGCACGACTAAACCGAATTATATTATGAGAATGTGGCCTCACACAGGCACGTTTTATGACGATTAAAACGAATCCTATAACGTATTGTTGGAAAATACACAACGGTTGGGCATGTGTGAAGACGCATCCGTATTCTTTTTCGAATAAACGAATGCAAATCCACAAAAAAACGGTGGTTTCGATGCGCTACCGCAAACGCTTCCCTGTTGGTGTGAATCCATCCGTCTCAAATACAGGCAACGAAACATTGTGGTAGGCTATATAGAGCTATGTGCGGGTTAAATCCATAGTTATTTATAAAAGGTTAAATCCCCCCGTCTGTTCTCATTAGATTTCTGACGATTCTGGCCGCCTCCTCCCCTCATTGATTTCTGATCACCGCTCCCTCGATCGCACATGGTGTATTATTTGTGAGGAGTTGCTCACAGTTAGATAAAAAGAAAGTGCCACAGGAGTCACTTGTATAGCTGTATATCATATATAGGCTATAGGCCTAATATAATATAGGCCGATGTGTGGGTCTCTCGCCCTTGCTCGCGCGTGCGGCTCTCTGTGCCAAATCGTGTCCAAGTGGAGACGCTTCATGCGCGGAGCGCAAAGAGGGAGCCAGCGGAGGGCAAGACGAGGGTCAGAGAGAGAGAGAGAGAGAGAGAGAGAGAGAGAGAGAGAGAGAGAGAGAGAGAGAGAGAGAGAGAGAGAGAGAGAGAGAGAGATGTTGACGCTCTACTCTTCGTAGATATTCATATCTTGCTAATGTATTTGCTGTCTGGTTGTCACGGCCCCCCAAACTTCCCGAAATGTCTTAGTACAGTTCATGGTGCCATTGGAATGGCCTTGGTTATCTGAACACAGAACACCGAGTTATATGACCAATGGTCACACAGTTCTTGAGATATATAAACACATGTGTTGCCATCCGCGGGGACCTGAAGCATATGCTGACATTTTGCACCATATACGCTGCGCGTCAAGAAGTCTAATAAAAAAGTTTTTTTTTATTAGGTCTTTGCTACTCAAATTATGCTGAATGATCTTTCATTTTGATGAATACACTAACGTAAGAGAAGTTTTTAATATTGTATTAATAATTGCAAATATTAAAAGGTTCTGAATAACAAAATTAATTTAATTGGTTTTAATAGTTTTTCTTACGGTTTAAATAACCATAAGAAGGGAAATAGGACTATTTGCAAAGGGGACATGTGTTATTAAAATATTTCTGATAAGTACATACATTCTTTGTTAAAGTTTAGAATATCACATGGGTCAACTTATCCCTTTACTTGGATCAACTTACTTTTTATGGTCCTTTGTCATAGACACGTACTTATAATTTCAACTGATAGCAGGCATCCTGAAATATGTCTAGATGTTATGAATTTACTGCCATCTCACTTTTTCTTGCTTCCAGGGCAATATAAGCACGACGTGGTTCATCTTACCCCGTTCTCCCTAACAGATAAACTTAGAGCAAGTGAAAGAAGAAGGAGGTCGTGGGGATAACAATGTGTAAAGCTTAAAGGATGACTTTGCCACTTTTAACCTATCTTTAGTGGTGGGGCCCCTTTATTTAAAAGAAGTACAATACAAAGAGTACTTCTCTTAACATGGGGATTGGCATATAGATCTGAAAACATATGGATGACCCCCTAGATCTATAGAACTATGCATTTTTTATTTATATCATTTTGTTATTTATTTTAATTCATTTCATTGTAGTATTTATGTATTATTTTTTGAGCATTTAGACTTCCATAGGGACTGGTGATGGAATTAGCTAAAATGATGGATAAGAAAGCCCAGAGTACTCACTTTTACAAGACATGGCAACAGCTGGTTGCCATGCCAACTCCGGAGCCTTTTGATTGGCTAGTGGGACAGGCCTCACATCATTGGCTCTCTGCCGATCATGTGATTTTTGTTTCCTAACTGCTGACTGAGATTAGTAGTCGTGCAGATGATGAAAGCATTCGTGATGAATTAACCAAAAAACAACTCGTAAAACAGTAAGAAAATATTCATATTTTGGCTTGTTTTTTTTTGGTTTTGGCATAATAATCACTGCAGCTTCCAAAAAAACATTTGTACCTTTTTTTTTTTTACGGATATTTTTTTTCAAATTAATTTGTTTACGTGTAATTTTTTTTTTGTAAAAATGTTTGCGAGTAAAAAAAGGCAAAGTACAAATACAAATTAATTCTGGCACAAAAATAACCCCATACCTTTGTGTCTCCATAGGGAACCACTGCTGTAAGAGCCATTATGACATCACTGCAGGGAGTGGTCAAGGCCAAGGTTGCCATGGTTACAGCCAGGGTATTTAAACCACTCCCTAATTAAGCACAGGTGTTGCTGATAGCAGCACACAGTTTTTCAACTGTGTTTGTAAGGCTGGTGGTCTGTATCGTTTGGCCCTATGTGCTTATTTATTGTATCTGTTTGAAGTATAAAGTATAGGGCTTTGGACTGTGAATAAATATCATTTATATGCTATATGGAAACGTTTGGACATCAGTTCTTGAGCACACGTCTGAACCTGAAAACCATCGGCATCCATGCTCCAGGTATTGGACCTGGGCACTAAAACTGCTGCTCATCAAATTATTCACTTATTAATGTGAAAAAACACAATAAATATCCATTAATTCAAGGAATAATATTGATAGAAAAAGAGCCTGAGGTAACCGAGGCCCACCACTAGTTTTCAGGGATGCTGTTCTTTAGGATGAGTCTGCATTCCAACTCCAGGCAAAAGTACAAACCTCAAAGGTTGAGCTTCTCTCAAAGACTTGAGTCACGACTTTCTGTGTTCAATGTTCAGTTTGTTTACAGAAAAACATGAATACAACAAGGTCACCAACACTGTGCACATACAGTAGTGTTGACCAGCTTGAGACGTCTTGTTTTCCATCGTTTACCATAATGTGGTGCAAGTGGTTGGTTAGAGAGCTGTGTTTGTAATATGAGCAAAGTAATGTAGCAACAACAGATGGTTGTTCTAACACTGGTCTCAGCTTTTTCAGCTGTGTGTGTGTGTAAATGAAAAGAATAGGCCTATCAAATATCCAGATACTGAATCAAGCAATTAATTCAAACACGGTCCTGTGTGTTCCCAAAAGCCTGATTAAATGACCCAAAGTTTTTTTTTTTTTTTTTTTTGGTGTGAAATATCCCTTTAAGGTTCCTGTGGGCCTAACATTAATATGTAATAGACCGTGAGCCACTGGGGTTGGTCGGTACCATCTGAGGGCAATAATTCTCATAGTGATTTTTGTCAAGGTATACATGTCTAGAGTTAGAAAATATGTGATAGCATTGCACCAGTGGTAGCTGTATAGGTGCTATCATGCAATCTACTTATATAACACTAGGCGAAAATTAGATGGGTCAATATATTAAAACATACTTCTTAACACTTCCAGAAAAATTACAGAAGGTTTTTCCAATTGGTTCTGGTACATCTAGGCATGCTGAAAAACATACTGAAAATCTGGGGGAGTATATGTATATATGGCAAGATGGCGGCCAAGTTGGCTGTCAGGAGCTTAAAATGGCTATATAATACTAATACTTCTCAACCTATAAAGGTGCTTTTGGTATCTAACCCTAGGTTTTAGGGCTCAAGAAATGTGCCTGAATCAGTGAAATTACCTGCAATTAATTATGTATTGCCAAATCCAAGATGGCGTTCATCACAAGGTTGGGTTAGCCTATTTTGATTGAAAATGACCAACATTGTCACATAGAATCAGGTCAATCTTAGTTGCTTCAGGTCAAGGTCTATCTCATTCCTTCTCATCCAAGCAGGCAGCAGATCTGACTGGTTGACATGGGAATGACATGTACAGTATTCACCTCACCATTGACATGTAGTTATTTGTGGTAATCTACAGTGTAGCAAGTATGCTGGAAACATGGTGACTTTCAACAATGTACAGTAATTGTGCAAAACTGATGCAAGGATCAAATACATGTGGTTGCAGCATATGAGGGGCTGACAGGCAACTTCAGATATAGGTCCTGAATGAAAGATGGCCTTTTGTAGCTTATCCGCAGGACTCTTAAAGTGGTTTCTGTCAACTGGGCCAAAGATATTTGAACAGATAGAGCAGTACCTGGACTGCACATCATCTCCATCCTACTGGCTGACAGTGGGTAGACAACTTAATTTTCCATACACTTCACATCTACCATTGGTGACAAGGTGAGCTTCTCTCTCATGGAGCACTTGATGAAGTACTACTTCCTTGCTGGCCATGTAGACTACAGTATGCTAGAGATCTAACCCAGTACCTGCTGAAGATACATGTGCATTGTGCTCCATGCCAGCATAGAGGCCGGGTAAGCCAGACATGGTCTGCCAGCACTATGATGGATTCTGCAACATTGTCTCTGATGACGAGTTGGGGAGCAGAAGAGCAGAAGATCAGAAAAGTCTGCTGAGCTTGTGTGTGAATGGATACCTTCCCCAAAATGTGCAGAAACAGGGGAAGTTGAAGGACTAGTGTGTCTTGGTTGTAAAAGATTGGGGTGTATCATCACCCACTGAAAGATCACACCATCATCTCAACAATACCATCAATTGTACCCACTCTGTTGTGAATGCTGTGAATAGTAATGTTCTTTACCCAAATGAGATGTCATCCTGATGAGCCATAACAATTAGCAAAGGCTGGTGAGCAAGTTGTACGGGTACACCTTAAGTGTCAACGATGGATACTGCTGTCATCTCTGGAAAGGGTGTGATACACATGCTCAGGGATGAAACTGTCCTGTTGGTGTATTGGGTGTATCAGGTGGACCTACAGTACAGTGTAAAGTACAGATGGAGCATTGGGATGGAACAGACCTGTGCAACCTCATATTTGTATGCAAAGGCAAGATGAGAGCATTAAAACATTTGCTGACAGGGAACGTTCCAGGCTACCCTGATGTGCTGGGTGAAGTAGGTGCCACAAGTTAACAACAGCCAGTTGCTATGTTGCACCATGTGTTGAGGGCTCATATACAAGTGAAGTTGTGGAAAGTGGCAGACCGCCATGCTCACTGATGTCAACTTTGGATGGGAGATAACATTTTTGCTAATGATGACCTGGTGTGATGTGGTCCATTATAGTGGTCCAGTATCACTTTAGGCCACAGAGAAAGAAGTGTATCACTGTTGTTGTTGTTGTTGAGCTACTGTAATTTCTCTGGTGAAGATCGTGGCTGATGCGATGTTCAAGATACAGATGAGGAGTGATGTCGATATGGAGGATACTTTTGAGGATGAGGTAGACCAGGGTAAGATAATTGTGTGTGTGTCAATCAGGAGGGGAAGGTCCAGGAGGATGTGGGTGGACTTTCTAATCTCCATTATGAGTTGGAATATATGCAGATATTGGCCCGGTCATTTTCTGATTTCTCATAATTGCTGCCTATGGGCCGAAGTCCAGACTGATAACGTGTGAGTGAATCCATGTTATCTGTCTGGCTAATGTCAGGCTAGGTCCCCATATGAATACAAATCAACAACAAAAACATCATAGGAAAAAAAATCTAGGTTAAACAGATAGAGGCGTTAAATGGATGGATTAAAAGGTGATATTCATGTATGTAATGGTAAACAGAATGTTATCGTATGCATTAGTTACACACCTACACTATATTTAGTTTATTGAATTTCATCAAACATTGCCTTGGATGGTTTTAAATCTTTGGGAAACTTTTGTGTTACATCTTTCTAAATAATGCAAAGTAACTCTCATGTACTAGTAGTCATTATGTTGTCACTGCTGTAACATTTCTGGACCATCAGTTTGAAGTTGAATTCTTCATTCGGATTTTGAAAACTGTGTTTTGGCACATGGTTATAAATGGAGTGATAACACACAGAAAGCTACCACAGATGCAAGGCTATCACATATTTCCTAGTACTAGGGATGTATACCTTCCCAAAAATCACTAAGAGAATCATTGCAACCAGAAGGTACAGATGACCCCAAATGTGGGGCCCTTGCTCACAGAGTATTGTCATAATTATATAGTCACTATGTTGTCACTGCCTGTAATAAAGAACAATTCTAGATATGCAAATCTTTACAACTTTACTGAACTATATATAGTCTGAGCTTTATCCAAACCATTTTTCAAAGAGATTGGATCAATAATTAGAGAGAACCATCAGTTTGAAGTACACTGTTCCATTCGGATTTTGAAAACTGTTTTTTAGCATGTTGTTATAAAAGGAGTGATAACACACAGACAGCTACCACCACTGCAATGCTATCACATGTTTCTAAGTACTAGGGATATATACCTTCTCAAAAATCACTATGAGAATTATTGCCCTCAGATGGTACCGATGACCCCATATCTGGGGTCCTGGCCCACGGTCTATAAGGAAACATTTTGAATGTCGAGGATACTTGATTACTTACTACTCCACATTTGATTTAAGTCTTGATTCATACATCCCATAAATAGCAATAAAATAAAGCATGTTAACAAATCTGCAGCCGATATCTATCCAGATGACCAGTAAATGTAAATATATTTTTGAATTATGCAGGATATTCTATTAAGTGGGTCTAGGCTGATAGCGAATTAGACATGTATTTAATACTTTAAATGTAAACAGCACAAAGGTACAGTCAGACATTAAGGATAACAATGATTTATTAGTCCAACATAAAGATCACAGTACCGTCACACATTAAGGTCAAGACATTTAAACAATGCTTTGTTCATGGTTTCAATGTTTGATGTTTGACCCCCCTTTAACCTGAACCATCCTAAATAAGTGTCCTTACATAGGATAGAGCAGGAAACCACTGAACATGTTGTTGTTGTATGTTTTTCCATCATCATGGAGCTGGTACCCACCAGCTAACTTCATGTAAACTCTGTCTCCCTTCTGCAGCTCTAAGATCACTCCATTAGATACAGATCCCCAAGTTCCACCATAACTGTATGCACGGTTCTCAATTAGTTGCTGTTCATTTTTATAGATATAGATAAACGTATAACTTGATGACTTGTTGTGAGCTGCAGTAAATGTGAAGTGATACACTCCTCTTGATGGTGCTGAGAAGATACCTGAGAGAGAACACACAAAACATGATTTTAAAACAGGTTCTCAATGTGGGGTCCGAGGACCTCCCAGGGTCCTGGAGGAGGTTCCAGGGTCCCCAGCAACATGTTTCATAAAGCATCAAAATCAGTTTAAATACCTTAACCTCATTCTATAATTAGACTATTAGAAATAGAAGATCGACAAGCTCACAACACATTGTGAGCTTGTAGATCTTCAGATGGGGTCCACGGTCATTTTGGAGGTCCTTGATATTAAAATGTTTGAGAACCACTGATTTATATCATTGTTAATTCATGATAAACATTATCATCATTGTTAATTGAAACCAATGGCATTAAATCAGGAGTCTTCAACAGGGGGCCCAGGACCCCTAGGGGGTCCTCCAAATAAATAGCCGATCTACAAGCTCACAACGCCTCGCAGCACGAGGCATTGTGAGCTTGTAGATCGGCTATTTTCGGCTAAGCTTTTGTGTAGAGGTGAAAAAGAGCAGACCAAGTAAAGAGTGAAATATCAAGTTTTATAATTATTCACAGTTCAAGTGGTTAAATATCTGAAAACATAAATTGACATAATCCAAAATACACTGATGATTGTGTTGTCAAAAGATCAAACTATATGGAATCTATTAACAGGTTGTGGGGGTCCCTGCTTCATCTCTCAAAACGTTGAAGACTCCTGCATTTAACTTTTCTCACATCATCCATTGGTTTAAATAGGTAAAGCACTTTGAAGGTTTATGTACATTACTGTCATATTTACCTGTCTGATAGATGTAAGTTGATGAAACTAATTGATTCTATGAAGTTCATTAAAGTGAATTAATCATAACCCACCTGTAGATGTATTGTATGCTTTGCCGATGTTCGTGATGACATTCCTGTAGACAACAGTGCTGAGACTAGATGGTGTAAATGAACCAGAAATACCCAAGCCAGCTGAAAAGGCCACCTCTGGTTTGTCTGTCAACACATAACATTATCACATTGGTTAGAATATTAATAAAAACATACATTATACCATTAATTCAATACACATTAATTCAATACAACAATCAAATGTAGGCTATTAAATATATTGTCTTGCCATACAGAAGCTTACATCCAACTATCAGCTTAAACAAGACAAAGTGATGAAAGTAAACAGTGGCTACAGTACTTCAAGTTCATAGAACATTCTGGTGTGAGTTAGTAAATATTCACCAAGTCTACAGTAGGATCTTAGTTGACCAAGTTCAGTAAGAGTGGGACAGACATTGTGACATACAAGAGGAGGCTGGAACATTCAACTAGGAGGTCTTTGAATGGTTTTATTATGAAATAACAGGGTGATGGGCTAGGTGCTGGACAAACGGCAATAAAAGAGAAGGATCGAGTCCACAACACTGGTAATATTCAGCTCTGTTTGATGGATTAATCCACTCTAGCCCAGGTGCTGGACAAACGGCAATAAAAGAGAAGGATCGAGTCCACAACACTGGTAATATTCAGCTCTGTTTGATCGAAACGTTCTATCCTAACGACTCTATCCTTCTCCTTTATTATGAAATAAAACAGGATCTGATCTTTCTCTCTAAAGGTTTATCTGCAGTATTTAGAAATAGTTGTTATCTCTCAACTGCCCTGATTAGGAGAACCAGCATAACGATCATTGTAATACTTTAATATTTGTAATAAAAAAAAAACATGAATTTAACTTTCAATAAAGGTCAGGTGGTTTCATCTCATTGGTCAGACTGTCACTACTTTGATTCAGACCAGCTGAATGTAACATCTTGAGATCATGAGATAATTTACACATTATTCATCAATAATGACCACGTAAATCTTACTGTAGAATTATTCATCAATACTAATTAATGTAGAATTATTTAGCATTAATAATAAAATCCTTTAATATCCAAATAAACCTTAGTGTATAATTATATACCTAGTTAAACGGCGCTAGTGTTTACCTCGACAACAAATCTATGACAAAAAAAAAACGCAGATATACAATCTCACAACACAATGTTTGCCAGAGCTTTGGGATGGGGTTCTGTTTAACTATGGAGTCTGATCTTAAAGGAGTAGTTCATCTCCAAAATGGCTTTTTTCCTATTGATCGCTCACACCATGGAGACTTGAGTTTAATAATATTGTGTTGTATTTGTCGCATTCTTAAGACAAAACAATATGATTATAGTAAATTTACCTGCATTGATTCCGGATGGGGACCCGAATGCATTTGGGTCCCCATCCGGAATCAATGGAGTTAAATTAATTGTAATCAAATTATCTAATTGTCTTAGGAATGCGACAAAAAACTACAAATATTATTAAACTCAAGTCTCCATGGTGTGAGTAATCAAAAGTCATTTTGGGGGTGAACTACTCCTTTAAATTCACTACAATTCATTACTAGTTTCAAAGATATTTTGGGGGGATAATTATAATGTTCAGTATTCAGTCTTCATTTTAGAACATCATGTTTAATAAATATACTGTACTTACTCCTCAGTGCCTGAACTTGTTTGTCAGTAGCATTCAGGCGGTTGTCAGTAGCATTCAGGCGGTTGTCAGTAGCATTCAGGCGGTTGTCAGTAGCATTCAGGCGGTTGTCAGTAGCATTGAGACGTCTTTCAATGGTGGACAGCAGAGCATCATGAGCTGAAAACACAATATTAGCATTAATGATATCAAGTCATAAATACTCTTTATATGATCAATACAACAAATCATTGCGTTAAAACGAATACAAATACACATTTGAAATATTGTATGGAAAGAAATCGCCAACATATAAAATATGGTTAAAGTGTTTATAATGATTGTGACACTGTATTGTATACTGTATTACTAAAAATTACACCGACTGTTTCCTGGTTTTAATGGGTTAAATCTTGTTTCAGCACTGCTCTTTCCAGCCTGCATCCACTGATCAGCTTCAAATTTCAAATTACCTTTACTTTCCTTCTCCAAGTCTGTAACCTGGCCCTCCGTAGCAACCAGCCTGGTCTGATGGTTTGTAACCTGGCCCTCAGTGACGGTTAGTCTGGTCTGGTAGTCTGTGACCTGACCCTCAGTGGCAACCATTCTGGACTGACAGGAACTCAATTTGACAGCCATTACTGAAAAATAAATAATCAGATAATAAATTAATGACTTTTGTTAAAGGCAGAGTTCACCTCCAAAATGACTATTTTTTCCCCATGGAGACTTGAATTCATGGATTATTCCCCTTAGAACTATCCCTTTATAACTGCTATATGAAACATTTCAGCCTGTACTGTTCCTAAAGCTCCATTTGGACCATCCTTACCTTTCATTGATTCCTTCTGCTGCTTGGCTTCTCTCTCACTGGCTGTCGCTCTGGCCTCCATGTTCTTCAGGAGCACCTGTTGTTCCTTCAGCTGCACCTGTTGTTCTGCCACCTTGTCTCTGAGCTCTTTGACTTCTCCCTCCAATGCCTTCCCTCTCTGCTCCATCACCATGTCCCGAAGCTCCTTCAGCTCAGTCCAGAGGTCAGCTTGGCTCCCTGGTTCACTCTGAGTGCCAGCAGCCTCACACAGACAGAGCAGTAGAAGCAGCGCAGCAGCCCAGCAGCTCTTCATTCTGGAATGGTGTTGGTGTCTCACCCCCAAAAAGACACCTGAAGAACAAACATCAGACATGTCATTGAACCCATCCGTCTTAATGGACAACTTTGTCTTTTTACAAGAAGGGTTCATATTTTAGATTGTAATTAGAGAAAAGAGGAGCGTTAGAATGTTTTCATTTACTTGTGTCATTTTAGCCAATGTAGCGAGTTTGATTTCAGTGGTTGGGGCCAAATATGTCTTGACACAATAAGCCCCCTGCATGCACCGCATGGTTTCCTTTCATGGTTAGGTGTGACTTCTGGTGGCAAGTAGAGTTGCTAAGGCTTCCTACACATATATGTGTAGGATATATGTTACACATATATATATATATATATATGTACACATATATGTGTACACATATATGTGTGCATCACATATGTTCTAACTCTAGACATGTATACATACCATGATAAAAATCACTATGAGCATTATTCCCCTCAGTTGGTACCGACCAACCCCAGTGGCTCACCGTCTATTAATGACATAGTTCAATATTGAAAAAGGGTGGTTTTTCCCTTTAAGACTGCCATGAAAAAGAGTGTTCACCTACCTTTGACCAAATGCTGAATATCCTGCGAGGCTCTGGAGCATTCAGAAGACAACCAAACTAGTCTCAGTCCACTGCAACAATCCTTCTACACTGACTGTTGGTCTCAGACAGAGTGAGTCTCTACAACAATCCTTCTACACTGACTGTTGGTCTCAGACAGAGTGAGTCTCTGCTCCTCCCTTGCTCTGCTCAAATACTCTGATTGTCCTGAGTGCAGTCACCTGTGAGGACCAGCTGAGACTGCTCTGGTGATGAGCTGACCCAAATGCATTCTGGTCCCCATCCAGGGCCTTATTTTGGGTCCCCATCCAGAATCAATTAGGGCTAAATTTACTATAATCAATCTTTTTTTGTCTTAGGAATGCGAAAAAGTCATTTTGGGGGTGAACTACTCCTTTGATTGTTTTGAGTTCAGTTGTTGCATTATATACTAGAGAGTTTAAATTGTATCATTGTTATTCTATAATGTAATTTATTTGTAAACCTAAGTTTATGATCCTCATCTACTGCGTTTGTCTGAGTTTGTGCACTTGGGTCCTACAACAACACCAGTTCCTGCATTCTATGATCCTATAGTTTACTGAGACGCTACGCTGTCTCTCTGCATTCTATGATCCTATAGTTTACTGAGACGCTACGCTGTCTCTCTGCATTCTATGATCCTATAGTTTACTGAGACGCTACGCTGTCTCTCTGCATTCTATGATCCTATAGTTTACTGAGACGCTACGCTGTCTCTCTGCATTCTATGATCCTATAGTTTACTGAGACGCTACGCTGTCTCTCTGCATTCTATGATCCTATAGTTTACTGAGACACATTGACAAAGTTTATCAAATTGGCACCATTTGGCATTTTCCATTTAAAGATGACATTTTGACCCTGTACAAACAATTGAAAACTTGCATCAAGTTTATGCATGAATAATTTTAGGAATATTAACTCAAGTTTATGCATGAATAATTTTAGGAATATTAACTGTTTCACCAGTTTCAGTCATTTATGTTTGGGCCTGTGGACTATTACTAATGTCTATTTGACAGGTGGTATTTCCTGGCATTTGCTTACTGTACAATTCTTCAAACTGTTAAAATAATATCCTAGGTTCAGGTTCAAATATGAATGTTAAACAATCTGCTCTCTTGACATTAATAGCTGAGAGAGATGAAACAGGGACCCCCACTACAGGGACCCCCAGCAGGAGACCCCCACTACATATTGTAGAGAATCCTGACGCAGATTAAACCTCTTCGTAGACATCTTTCTAGATTAATCACACAAAGATTTTGGTGGTCCTCCTGTAGTATCTCTGAGGACCCCTCAGGGGTCCCCAGAGCCATATGCCTTGTCTTATGCAACAGAGTTAGACATATCCCTATATTAAATATTTCACTTTAAAAAAAAATGTTTAAACATTTTTGTATCGTCTAATCAGGCTTTTATGAACACCCTGAACAGATTTTAAATTTGCTTGATTAAATATTTAGATATTCGATGTAAATGTTACCAGGCTCTCCAGGCCCAGGGCCTCTCTCCCCACACACACCCATTGTAACTTCAAACTTCATTTTAACCATGATAAATTCATTAAAAACACATTATTTTTTTCTAGTGACTCAGTCATAATACCCTCCTAATACGTGAGCAGGCCGTGTTTTTTTCGATACCCCTTTTCATTTATTTTTTAATGCTGTATTGTATTTCTTTTTTAATTTTTTTTATTTCCCCAAATAATTATTAAAAATAAATGAAAAAGGTTATGGATAAAACACGGCCTGCTCATGTAGGTATTAGGAGGGTAGTATGAGTCACCAGAAAAAATAATAATGGGTGTTTTTAATGAATCTATCATGGTTAAAATGGAGTTTGAAGTTACAATGGGTCTGTGGGGAGAAAAGAACCTACAGTGTTTCCCTGTTGAAAGTGGAATATCCCTTTAATTTCTACAAAATTGATGTGCTTGCCTTTTCAATGTATTGTAATGTATAGTTCTAAAGCCACCTGGTGGACAAACAGTGCAGCTGGCAGGGTGGAGAAGGAGGAAGTGAGATGGCAGCAGTAGAGAACGCTGAGAGCGAGACGAGCGAAATTCAAATGGATGAAGATGCGAGGGGAATCGAAAATAAAAGGAAAAGGATTAGGCAAGGAGACAGTGTGGCAAGTGAAGAAAGTCAGGAAAGAAAGTTTGTGGTTGGAATGCGAGCCGTATCAAAAATTGATGGGATATTCAAGGATCGTCACAGCGTGGCAAAGGCTGTTGGAGAGAAAGCAGGAGAAGTGAAATCCATCAGGATAACAAGAAGCGGTATCGTAGTAGTTGAATGTTTGTCAGAGAAGCAGATGTATCGTGTGCTAAGCATCAGGAAATTTGACGGCCACAGGGTGGACTGTTTTGAATTGGACTCTAAGTTCAACAATGTCGGAGTGATTAGTGGGGTGCCACTTGAAATTGGATCAGATACATTTGAGGAGATTGACGGAGTGAAGAAAGCCAGAAGGTTAAAACGATTTAACGAAGGGAAAATGGAGTCTAGCCTATCGATGTGTTTAACGTTCTATGGAGAACTGCCTGAAAGAATATATGCAGACTATGTTACATACAGGGTTAGGCCGTATGAGAGAGGTCCATTACGTTGTTTTTGTTGCCAGGAATACGGGCATGCGGCTGCTGTCTGTGGAGGAACAAGGAAATGTGGGAGATGTGGGAAGAATAATTGTGATGAAGAGTCTTGTAGTGCACAAGAGAAAGAGCCAGAGTGCATTCACTGTAAAGGAAACCACTATGCAGGGGCCTCAAAGTGTCCTAGAAGGATAAAAGAACAAAATGTGAAGAGGATCAGAGAAACAAATGGGTTGACATATTCAGAAGCGGTAAAGAGAATTGAGGGAAATGACAGACACAAAGTGGAGGAAAAGAGAAATGAAGATGGGAAAAATATCAGTGTGGACAAAAGAAAGTTCCTGGCATTCATAGCCATGGTGCTTAATTGTGCAGCAGAGATGGAAGGAAAATCAGAAAGAATCAAGATGGTGTTGGACGCGGCGAGGAGGTTCTTGGACATTGGGGATATAAGTGGAGAGGACATTGACAATACCTTGAGGGAAGGGTTTGCACTAGGCCAGGCCACCGGGTCTGGGTAGAATGGTGCTTTATTACAAGAAGGGGATCACACTGGGTGTTTAATGTAAATAAATACTATTGATAGTAGAGTCACAGACTCCAGAACAGTAGGTGGCGGTATACACCTAGATACGTTGGTGTCACCCGCCATTAAACCTAACGAAGAAGAAGAAGAAGAACAGCGCAGCTGCATGCAGTGTCCCTTAGTGCACACCATAGTTTTGCTTCAGCAGAGGAAGTGAATTCCATGCTGCAGGTAGGGACCATGACAACTCTGTTGTAAACATTAAATACATTGTTGGGGTTTTATTTGAACCATTGTGGTGTATTTGGAGAGCTGAGGTCCTAAGGGTTTTATATGAACCATTGTGGTGTATTTGGAGAGATGAGGTCCTAAGGGTTTAATATGAATCATTGTGGTGTATTTGGAGAGCTGAGGTCCTAAGGGTTTTATATGAATCATTGTGGTGTATTTGGAGAGATGAGGTCCTAAGGGTTTTATATGAACCATTGTGGTGTATTTGGAGAGATGAGGTCCTAAGGGTTTTATATGAATCATTGTGGTGTATTTGGAGAGATGAGGTCCTAAGGGTTTTATATGAACCATTGTGGTGTATTTGGAGAGCTGAGGTCCTAAGGGTTTTATATGAATCATTGTGGTGTATTTGGAGAGCTGAGGTCCACAGGATTCAGCAGGTTTAGTGAAGTTAAGAAGTCTTTTGAACAAAGGCTTTAAGGTAAAAAGTGTGTCTTTATTTAAAAGGTTTCACATCATTTCTACTGTCCTCTGGTGACAAAGTGGGAAGCAGTGAGGAGATCACTTTTTACAGCAATGATATACAAAAACAGAGCATACGTAAACAAAAGAAAATGGGTGGCCTTAAAGGAGCTGTAGTCAACTTTTTCAACTGTTTCAAACGGACGCTAAAATAAAAATGTTTTGAAAATATTTTATAAAAAGGATTATGCTTCATAATACGGTATGTGTTTCTATTCAAACATGACCAAAGAAAGTGTAAAATAATGATACAATAATCATTGTGGCCATTGTCAGCCTGATGGATTGATAAGGGATGCAAACAAAGTCAGCCTGACAATGGCCAAAATGAAGTTTAAGCTTAAAGCTTAATCTTAAGCTTAATCTTTTTTATAAAATATTTTCGAAACATTATTTTTATTTTCGTGTCCGTTTTTCAAGAAAAAAGTTGACTATAGCTCCTTTAAAGCTGCTCCAATGACAATCATTTCATTCAAATGCTAATCTGATTAAACCAGTTCTACTGAGAAAAGAAGTTCCAAACCCAAGTTCTATTTCAAATCTAAGCATGGCAAATGAATGTTCTTGACGTATACATGTGTACAGTGTGTATGTCTCACATGTATAAGTCTGAACCTTTAAAAAAATATGTGTGTGCATCTTACAGTTTAAAATAAGACAGACCTTGGATCCTTGGTATGTTGAGAAGTAAGCATGTGTACGAGGACTAGACAAGTTCAGAGCGGGACCGTACCTATGTTCCCCAGGTCCTATGTTCCACATTTACCTCCCAAAAAAAGGCTCTATGTTCCCCGCTCAACTTAAAAAAAGGTTCTATGTTCCCCGCTCAACTTAAGAGAAGGATAGAGTCCACAACACTGGTAATACTCAGCTCTGCATTATTGCTTCAACGTTTCGATCCGTTTGGATCTTCTTCAGGAATCATTCCTGAAGAAGATCCAAACGGACATCTGAGTACCTGGGCAACTGAGTACCTGGGCAACTGGGCACTTAGGGGTGGAGACATCTGAGTACCTGAGTACCTGGGCAACTGGGCACCTAAAATTAGGATTGCCCACATGTTCTTAGTGCCCAGATGTCCCACCATTTGGTGGTTGTTACGCCCCAAACTTCCCCAAGTGAATATATGTATTTTGACGATGCGATCACGCCCCAAACTTCCCCAAGTGAATTAAAGGGGTTATATGTATTCCGACGATGCGATCGTAATGCAAATAAAAAATTTGTATGGAAGAATTTTTCCGGGACGTTTTTAGAAACTTCACCGAGTGCCGCGCTGTGAGCTTGTAGATCTGCTATTTTTGAAATTCGTGAAAATTAGAATTTTAACCCGATTCTATGAGTGTCTTTTGAATCCTTCTAAGGTTTTTTTTGGAAAACCCATGTTTCTATGTCAGCAATCTGGCCAGCCATCGTCAAAGAAAAGGTCCTTTTCACTCAACTGGAGCTCAGTCTGTTTTTGAGAGACTACTATGTCAGTGGTTCTCAAACCTTTTCATGTGAAGGACCCCCAAAATGATATGTATTTGGCCACGGACCCCCATTACAAAATATTTAGTTCCAGGGACCCCCCAAAAGCAAAATTTGAGTCACAAACGTTCGCTTTAAAAATACAAAAGATTTGCACACATTTTCAGTGACGATTTACTTTGTTGGCCGCCCAGCCCCCAAAATGGAACGAAGGCCGACATTTTATTTTAAATTATTTCCTATTGGCTGGCCTGGACCGGTCTGGAATGAACCGGCCATTCGGGAGTTGTCCCGCTTTTCCCAATGGCCAGAACGTCCCTGGCTCAGATAAGATGGTAACAGAACCTAGGGTTTAATTATAGAGCAGGCGTACGCGTTTGAACATCAATCCCCTCGGCGATAAAATATAGCTGAAAATATAGTCACCCTAGTATTGAGTAAATGTACTTAGTTTAGGGTGATCAGACGTCCCGGTTTGGCCTGGACTGTCCCGTTTTCAAGCTGCGTGTCACGGTGTCCTGACAAATATCTCTAAAACGCCAATATGTCCCGGTTTTCAACATTCACTACAGAATTGTCCTGCTTTTCGCCAGAATTACAATAATAGCTGTTTTCTGTGGTTGCATAGCCATTTAACATTATCTTCTTTTCATGAAAACATGCTCACCTAAACCTGTGTTTCTCAACCTTTTCAGGCCAAAATAATCATATTTGAACTGGGGACCCCCCCACCCTGACGAGCACTAAGAGTTGAGGAACCTACATTGTGTTTAACACGGATCTATTGTGAAAACAGCAGATCTACACGCTCGCAACGCGAGGCGCTGTGAGCATGTAGATCTGCTATTTTCACAATTTCTGCCTCTAATATTTTGACAATATGGAGAATGTTGATTCTTTTTTATTTTAGAGGTATTAAAAAGGTCTTACAAGTTCTTAAATTGTCACTTTAGAAATGTGCAGATACCCTCTATACACTTAAACTTTATGTTGGTTTGTTTACTGTTGTCAGAAAACAACGTTGTACATTCTGTTAATCATCTGGGACCCCCCAGTAATGTGGGGACCCACCTGGGGGTCCCGACCCACAGGTTTAGGACCGTTGACCTAAACAATCAGAAAACATGTCAAATTCATTGCGTGTCTGAATTCAACGCTGAGGCTGTTTGTCAATCACTCACTGCCTGTATGCAACCCTGCCCTGCGTGTATGTGCGCGTGCACACACATTAGAGAATGGACATGCGTGGTAACGTGCGGATTGCTTTAAGGGTCCCGGCTTTAGACAACAGTGGTTTGCGTCCCGGTTTGAGCGGCTGACAATATGGTCACCCTACTGGTGGGGGGACGTTATGCCACTGAGCTTAGGCAATTGGCACTGGGTCTGGGTGAAACAGCCTGATTTAGCTTGTTTTCTTCTTTTTTTTTGGCGTGTCATAAACAGGGACATGCTGGGCCCCTGATTCAGCCCGGGAAAAAGAGTTGGAGAGGCCCTCATTGCGCACTATAGAGAGAGATCTCTCTCTATAGCGCTGCTGCTACTCAAAGATTTGTGACAAAGTGACAAGCCAGTGGGCCAATTACATGAGTTATATTTCGTTGTTGTCGTGTGGAAACCTTGTATGTCCAAAACCGTTTGTTTTGTATTTATCATTTTAAAAATGATTTAAACTAGTGAAAACAGCCGATCTACAAGCACACAACGCCTCACGGCGCGAGGCGCTGTGTGCTTGTAGATCTGCTGTTTTCACTACTTTTGTGCGAGGGCCTTGTATGATGAAGCAGGGCTTTGCTTTGCGAAAGAAATGTACACATTTGAAACTTGGAGATACAAGGTTTCTGTCCCTTAACACATTGCCTGCCCCACGTTTTTTATTAAACTCTTCCAAAACATGTCAGGGTTTTGGAGCATTTTGACTAATTTGTAATGAATATTTTGAAAATTTGTTTCTATGTCTATGAACAAATGGAGTATACCGATGGAAAGATTAAAATCTATACTTTATAAAAAAAAAATAAACAAGAGTTTTATGTTCCATGATGATTTTTCAATGAATTTATTAGCAACTACTGCGCCTGCCCCAAATGGCCTAATTTGTTTAAAAAGGCTAGAAAAAAGGCTTTTTATGAAATAACATGAATAAGTCTCTTATTGGGTTGATTTTGTTGTTTCAAGCCAATAATTGGCACTGTGGCACTGTGTACTCAGTCTCAACACACACGCACACACTCACACACATGCATGCGCATGCACGCGCACGCGCGAACGTTGCGAAGCACAAGGACCACCCTGAGCTCCTCCTATGACATTTCAGGCACACACACAAACACACGCACACACACACACACACACACACACACACCCCACATGCGCGCGCACATCCACATGCGCGAGCACGCACGCGCCCCTGTGGAACACCTGTGTTCAGTGGCGTCAGTTCAGAACAAGCTAAGGTATGGCAACATGACTGGTGTCTTGCACGCGTGCCCTCGTGCAGGCACGATGAAAAGTACATTTTTATGATTTCCCCTTGTAGCCAAGGTATGGCAGCTGCATACCCCTGCCATACCCAATTGACGCCCCTGCCTGTGTTATGTCACGTGATTTCTCAGCTAATGAAACACTGAGACATTTCAGCGAAAATGAAACTAATGACACACACACACACACACACACACACACACACACAGATCAGATGTGTAACTTTCGATGCAGAGGAACATTTGCTGGATCAACGCACGCGCAACTTTTTTATTTACCCCTTTTTGAGAGATCTTCAGCGGGGTGCATTCTTTCTTGTCCAGACAGAGGCTAGATGACCATTACACAACACAGGGACAACACCGGTGTTTCGCGTTGGATCATTGAGTTTACTAACTGTAAACTTAGCCACATGGATTATAGCTTTACGAGCCCCTACAGCAGATGACTGCACTTTGGGAGGAGGTTACAGTGTATAAGGTAGGGTTTTCATCGTGTCGTATCGTGTCGTGTGTGCAGGGGTGTCGCACCAAAATCTGGGCCCTGGCTACAAGGATTCACTGCGGGACCCCCATGATTGTTCTTCATAGGGGGGATTTAAAAAATAGCAGATGTACAAGCTCGCAGAGTGCCGCGCTGTGAGCTTGTAGATCTGCTATTTTTCAATAGCTAAAGTATAAAATAATTATGTCCCCTCCACCTTGGGCCCTAGTGTAGGGTTTCCACTCGCACTCCCCCCTTGTGACACCCCTGTGTGTGTGCGCGTCTGGTTGAGTTTTCTACACATTCACTCCTCCTCTCCCACTATAAATACAGAGTGTCTTCACCTAAATACACTCAAATCTAAACGAATTCTACTGTCATCTCTAGGCTATCAATCAACTATCTAAACTCTAACTCTAACTATAAATATCCTATATTCAAATCTCAACCGAGCCTCCCAACCGATCTTTTTTTTTTTCTTTTTTCTCCTCAGCTGGCTAGCTGGCTAGCCTGGCTTGTCGCGTTTCAAAAAGCTGCGGACTTTTCTCCCCCTCTCTCTGTTGTATTTGGATTGCCTGATAACATGTATTTCAATGCAGTTTTTTGACCTTTTTTCTTCATTCACGTGAATGACCTGGTTCCCTTTGATGTTGCCCTACTGTATTAAGTCACAGGCAGCACGAGAGCACCATCAATTGTAAAACAATGAAAAGACTATAGAACGTTGATGTACGTGTAAGGCGGTAAATAGCTGGGCAAAATAGAACGTTTATAAACGGGCTGGGCGGCAGATGTGTTAAAATGGAACAAAGGCCGGCATTTTATTTATTTATTTTTCCTAATGGCCGGCCTGGACCGGCCGGGAATGAACCGGCCGTTCGGGAGTTGTCCCGCTTTTCCCAATGGCCAGCACGTCCCTGGTCATAACGGCTTTAACCCTGCAAGGCCCAGCGTTGCTTTTTGGCAACGTTTTTTAAATCATTTTTAAAAAAATGTTATAATTAGTTTTCCTGTTCTTTTTTCACATTAACATCACCATTAAATCCTATTGTTTAGTATTACAATGCCATTGGCCACGATATTTGCATATAAATACCCCCCACAGAGACTGACATTCACACTTCCCAGAGAAGTTGAAATTCCAGCGTCTGGACGAACAACATCTCACTTTTTAACTGAAGCTATTCCTCACTAAAACATAAGTAAAATGCCTGTAATTTTTTTTTTTTTCGTGATCATTAGAATGTCTAGAACACGTGCATATGTTAATATTGTGAAAAATATCCCCAAAATGCAAATTAGAGCATGATTTATGATTTATGATTTATGGCTATAAAACCTTACAAAAACATTATTAATTTTTTAACATTACATTTTCCTGTGATTAGGACTCCTACAACACCATCTGATTTTTTTAATTTTTTATTTTTTTGGCCAGTAGAAATAAATTCGGGCCTTGCAGGATTAAAGTCCCTCTGACTGTCTGAGCTGTGGGTGGAACAGATAAAACTCTTACTGGGAACATGCTTGTGTGACCTGTGGGCAGCAGTGTGGCTCAAGAGGTAGAGCGGCTGCTTGGTGTTAAAGTATCCATATGAATAGGGTAGCCTACGTAGGCTTGTGAATCTATGGGGGATGTGCAAGCCCACCACTCACTGGTAAACCTGGTAAACCTGATAGGCTATGGTGCATCGTCACTCGTATAGCCTATAACTTTCTTGTTTTTCAATAAGCGAGACGATAATATGGATTTGGGAGCGTAATTACAAAGCTTGTCTCATTAAAAAGCTGTATGCCCAAGCCAACATGCTGTGTCGCAAATTTAGCATGTGCTCAGTTCCTATGAAGATATCTCTTTTTAGATCCTTTTGTACACCACTGTATACTGCCCAGCTTTGGTGTCACTACAGACAAGGCAGCATCAGACGTCTCACAGTGGCCTATAAATTGACTGTATGAGGCTGCTGTTAGGAGCTCCGAGAAGCTCCAGTGCGAGCCAGATGTTTGTCAGTGTCGGGGTTCCCACCTGCTCTGCTGTGCTACGCAACCTCATGTACAGGTTTATGTGTAGGGCATCTGAGTCAGTTAATGACATCATTGCTGTTATAATGGACCCTACATGCAGTTCTGTCAGGTTCTCATCTAGACTGTGGAACCATTGGCGCACATGTCTGTATGTCAGAAACTGAATTTTTGGGCTTGGTGCTTTGTGCTTTTATTTAGATTTTTGTATTACTTGTTCTTGTATTGTTTTATTGTATTGTAACTGATATGGATCTTCCTGGGTCTGAAATAAAGATTGAATTGAATTGAAATTGTATTGAAAAACAATATATATTTTAAAGTTGAAGGGTATACAGTATTTTCCGGACTACAAGGCCCACCGGACTATAAGGCGCACTGTCAATGAATGGTCTATTTTCAAACTTTTTTCATATATAAGGCGCACCGGACTATAAGGCGCACATAATAGACGCTACCATTGTGTTATGCATCCAACAGATGGAGCTGTGCTAAAGGGAATGTTAATGTCAATGAATGATCCATATATAAGGCGCACTGGACTATAAGGCGCACTGTAGTTTTTTGAGAAAATTAAAGGCTTTTAAGTGCGCCTTATAGTCCGGAAAATACTGTATATACATAGTATATTTTTTAAATCTCTGGTCCTCTCGGATCCTTGTGGGTAAATGCATTTTGGACAGCCCCGAACGGACCCGAGGCAATTAGACCCTACCCTAGCCTGACCCGAGGCAATTAGACCCTACCCTACCCTGACCCGAGGCAATTAGACCCTACCCTACCCCGAGGCAATTAGACCCTACCCTACCCTGACCCGAGGCAATTAGACCCTACCCTACCCTGACCCGAGGGACAAGTGAATATTTTAGACCCGAAACGGCTCAGGTCTCGGGTTATCGGGTCCTGGAAGACCCGTGGTACCCTCTAGTACAGAGCACTGGGCCAAGTATTGGAAGGGAGGTTTGTGCCCGTTTATATTCTCACTCAAGCTGATGTGATGACACCCGGGCTCTGATTGCAACAACATGCGCATTGCTTTGAGGGTCCCGGTTTTAGGCAACAGTGGTTCGCCTCCCGTTTTCAGCAGCTGAAAATATAGTCACCCTAGTATTGAGTAAATGTACTTGGTTACATAAAAGTACGTAAAATTATACTCAGTAAAGTAAAAGTACCTCGTAAATGTACTTAAGGGGTACTGTCACCTAAAGGGGTACTGTCACTTTAAAAAGTCATCTTAAAATATGAGTTAATATTTTTATGATGTCATTGTGGGAACGCGCAATTATAAGCCAATCAAATTAATTGTCTTTCCCTAATAGGACTGATCGTGGATAGCTACTGGGACGTAAGTCGGGACTTGATCAACCCCGGCTGGCTCACCTGGGCGAGGGTGTATGATGTTGCGAGACCCGAAACACCCGTCGACCCCAGGCTACATCACTGATGATACGTCCCAGCTGCATCCTTGTGATGTTTTTTTTACACTATTAGTTCTATTTATAGTGGCTCATAGGAATAGACTATGTGACAACCAGGAATAGTTTGGTGACCACCGGAGACTCGGTTGACGGCCGGAATTTAGACGGCACCCGGGAGCAGGTTGGGTTAGCGCCCCAGCCTGTGTCTTCCGTGAGGAAGAAGCCCAACAAATCCATGGTGAGGCCTTTAGGAGGGCCATTCAACTGCAGCAGCTGAATGGAATGTTTGGATTGGGGTCTGGTGC
The DNA here is from genome assembly GCF_963921795.1 of Nannobrachium achirus. Lineage (NCBI taxonomy): Eukaryota > Metazoa > Chordata > Actinopteri > Myctophiformes > Myctophidae > Nannobrachium > Nannobrachium achirus. Next base: position 209,062 of record NW_027664846.1, read on the forward strand.
AACGCACAGGTTCTGAACCTGGTGAGAGCAGGAGAGGACCTGGTGAGACGTAGGAGGAGCCCGGCCAGGAGTCAACCCATAGAGCCTAGTTCTTCCACGCGCCAGAATAGTGCCCCCAATCCCGGCGGAGTAGTTCCGGTGCTGCACATTGAGTGACCCTGTCTTTCCCTAATAGGACTGATCGTGGATAGCTACTGGGACGTAAGTCGGGACTTGATCAACCCCGGCTGGGTCACCTGGGCGAGGGTGTATGATGTTGCGAGACCCGAAACACCCGTCGACCCCAGGCTACATCACTGATGATACGTCCCAGCTGCATCCTTGTGATGTTTTTTTTATACAATAAGTACTTTCTACTTTTGGTACTTTAAGTACATTTGGATACCAACAGTCCAACACGTTTGTACTTTTACTCAAGAACATTTTGAATTCCAGACTTTTAATTGTTAACAGAGTATTTCTACATTGCAGTATTGATATTTTACTTAAGTAAGAAGTACGTTTTCCTCCACTGACTACAAGACAATACATTAGAGCAATATAACACTGCCTGACACCCCTAGCATTGGAGAATTATGGGTACAGGATGTTCTAATGACACCCACTCCCCAACTTCGCTGCTTTAGAATTTGTGAAATTGAATGTGCAACACATCGGTGATGGGTCATTTTGACCTGTTTTTTAATTTTCAATTTCAAAGAAAGGTGTGTAGCTTACATTTCAGGCCCTTTCTTCTATGAAACTTCTGCTTGTTGCCCCAGCCTCTCCTCCTGTGTATCATTGCAGTTCCTCTATATATAATGCATATCACGAACACACCACTGTGTTGGTGCATACAATACTAAATATCAAATATCTAAATATTGAATCAAGCAAATTAAAAACTGTCCAGGGTGTTCCCAAAAGCCTGATTAGACGATAAAATGACCCAAATTTTCTTTTTGAAAGTGAAATATCCCTTTAAGCCTACACGATTTCACACGGACGTCGCTTAACACCTACACTATTGGAGTTAGCAGACCATTGATATGCATCCAGGCTCATTCTTACAGTATAGGTTAATGCCGCTGGTTTGACATTACAGATTTTGTAAACGTTGTTGATGTGTGAACTTAAGGGTTGTCTTACATCGATGCATGTCCGTGCACGCGTCTTGCTCAAAAAGATTTGGGACGACACTGCCTGACACGGTGACCCACTAGCATTGGAAAACTATGAGTACAGGATGTTCTAATGATTAAATGACACCCACTGCCCGACTTCACTGCTTAAAGGAGTGGCGACACCGGCCGAAATTTAACATTATGATACAGTAGGTCACGTGGTGTTTCTTCAAACAGTCTGAAAAGGAGGCGGGGCCATATCAGTTAGTAGTGAATGTATACTTCGTCCGTCGTGCAGTGCCACGCAATGTATTCTTCGTCCGTTGTGCGGTGCCGCGCACAACGTGATGCCTTGTTGTTAGCGTGTAGCCCGGTGTCGGGTCCACCGCACGGCTATTTGCAAGAGCTATTGTGTGTGTACACACACGCGCGAAAGCACACACACACAGGCTACACACGCACAGTGTATGAGCCACGGACCTCCTCTGCGGAGGAGGAGGAGGAGATCGCTGGACCCTCGTCGTTCTACGCTTGCTCCTGTGTCCTGGGTGCTCCAGTCAGGTTAGGGTAAGAGACAGCAGGGTATGGCTGACAAAACCGTCTCATAGACGGGGAGAAAGCGTGTTGACCCTCGTACACCTTTTTTGACACCTTTTTTGAAGAAGACATGTACTTTTTTATCGGTCTAACCATTGATTTTATAGCGAATGCTATATAATGTTTACCCCTAGAACTGATAGTTTTAAAGTTGGTTTAGAAAGTCGGAAACACACCTCGGACAGCTTTTTTTGGGGCAGTTTCAAAAGATAATGATATGGATACTCGACTCCGCGAGTCTCCGCCCCTCCCCCCATATTAGCCCAATCAAATTAATGTATTGCCGTTACTGTACAGAAAGTACAGTACTTTCAGTACAGTAACTACAATAAATGAATTTGATTGGGTAATTTAACATGGGGGTACATGACATCATTAAAAAAAGTGGCTAATTTGATAGCCATAATTAGCTGTTTTGGCATGCCCCCTTTAAGATTGTGTGAAGTTGAATGAGCCAGATTCAATTTCACACATAAAAGATTACGTTCGCTGCTCAGTTTGCTTTCTATGACCATTTGAGCTATATCCTATATCTGCTTGGACATTGCTTATTGTCTCCACCAGCCGAAGGCAGGGGGAGAGAATGTTTTTGCCCCTGTCCATCCGTGCGTCCGTCCGTCCGTCCGTCCGTCTGTGCGTCCGTCTGTCCGTCCTCCGAGTTTGTTACCAGCTAATCTCCGGCGCCGTTGGCCCGGTCGCTGCCAAAATGAGCGCACCCACTCCCTGGATGCCAATTCAGAACCTCTGCCCAACATTTTTCAAATGGCCCCGTTCTAGCGCCACCATGAGGCCGATGTTTGCAAAACACATTTCTGTACACTACTCCTACAGATTTTGTCCAAAAATCACGCAAATCGGTAGACAGCATCTCTACAGTCATGTGATCGACCCGGATCTGTCTGATTGTCCATATTCCATCCTGATTGGCTGAGATTGGCTTTCAAAGTTTGTAAGATTGGTCCATTTTGGACAAAATGCCTCAAATCACAAATGCAAAGTGCAATTAACATGAAATCGTGCACACACATTCCCACTAGGCAGAGGAAGAAATGCCTCTTCAAATTTTTTAAATCAGCCTCATGGTGGCGCTATAACAGGCCGATTCGTGGTTTTACCTATAACTCCACCGATCAGTTTCAAACTTTGTAAGCGCACTCCCTGGATGCCAATTCAGAACCTCTGCCCCACATTTTTCACATGGGCCTGTTCTAGCGCCACCAGGAGGCCAATTTGTGCAAAACTACCTTTTGGCCAGTACTCCTACAGATTTTGTCCAAAAATCATGTAAATCGGTAGACAGTATCTCTACAGTCATGTGATGGACATGGATCTGTCTGATTGTCCATATTCCATCCTGATTGGCTGAGATTGGCTTTCAAAGTTTGTACGATTGGTCCGTTTTGGACAAAATGCCTCTAATCACAAACGCAGAGTGCAATTAACATGAAATCACGCACACACGTTCCCACTAGGCCGAGGAAGAAATGCCACTTCAAATTTTTGAAATCAGCCTCATGGTGGCGCTATAACACGCCAATTCGTGGTTTTACCTATAATTCCACCGATCAGTTTCAAATTTTGTAAGCGCACTCCCTATAGGCCAAGGAAAAACCCTTTCCTTGCATTTTTTCTGGGTTTTAATATGACTGGGTTTTAATATGACTGTTGCTGGACATTTATTGACTCACCTCTAAGAACTCACGTGACGTTAGTTGTTTGTGGTATCTGTACAAGCCCTGATATTCACGGTATGTCCCCTATATGTTTTACTATAGTTCAGTATAGTGGTGGCCGCCATCTTTAAATGGTCAATGTTGAGGCATTAACATGTATGACCTAAATTAGCACAATTTTCCTTCAGCAACTTTAAATAAGCAGATTTTCTGAAATTCTGCCCAGACTAAAAGGGATAAAAAGCGTTTTTGGTAGGTTCATACTTAGGCCATTTGCACACACGCACGCACGCACACACGGACCGCCCCTCTCTCTCGTTCACTAGACACACAGTGACAGCGTTTTCTCACCTTTCTCTCAGTATAGTAATGGACCTTTCCCCAACTTGTACTTTCTGATTCTGACACGTGGTGACATTGGACATACTGAACAGCAGGGCAACAGCGCTCCGCTCCGTTGTCAACAATCTCTAGAAGCTAACGTTAGCAGCATCAACAGCTACAGTAGCAGGCTGGCTGCTCTGCCGAACGCATGGATGTGAATGAGCGTGGCGCAAGCCTTGCTCTGAACTGTGACTGCAGCTGCTGCTGTGCGCACGCACTCTGCACTCAGAAGGCAACTTTGCTCCGTCTTTGATCAGGATCACGCAACGCTATATTTTAGCGGTAATTATTACAAAACAGTACCACAGGGAAATGGGAATACATCTGAAATTGGATATAAACGTTTTTTACTCGTTTTTTTTTTCAAGGCATTAAATTCACTGGCCCAAACGGGCAAGTCCCTGGTGAGTTCTGGTGGCCCTGCTGGGGCTCCAAGCAAAGCTCAAGTTCGCAC